>NW_006204889.1:20239-22447 GCF_000334495.1 Tupaia belangeri chinensis
TCATCTATTTATCATCTATCTATCTATCTATCATCTATCATGTCTATCTATCTATCTATCATCTGTCATCTATAATGTCTATCTATCATCTATATTTATCTATCTATCTATCTATCTATCATCTATCTATCATCTATAATGTCTATCATCTCTATCTATCTATCTATCTATCTATCTATCTATCTATCATCTATCTATCAATCTATCATCTATCATTTCTATCTATCTATCTATCATCTATAATGTCTATCTATCATATCTATCTATCTATCTATCTATCTATCATCTATCATATATCATGTCTATCTATCATCTATCTATCATCTATAATGTCTATCATCTCTATTTACCTATCTATCATCTATCACCTACCTATCATCTATCTGTCTATCTATCTCTATCTAGCTATCTATCTGTCTATTGTCTCTCAATCTCTATGTGTCTCTATCATCTAATTTTTGCTAAAACAGCCAAGGAAATATGCCGTTGAAATTCTCCAACATAAAACACAGTGGAAATTTACCTTAACGAGAATATATATATATATATATACACATACATATAAACTTCTATATTCCTAGAGATAACATAATGCTTGAGATTTAATAAATGAAAAAGAAAAATTTAAATTATCCTAGTAGAACCCTTAGGTTTTCACCAAAATTAGTTGTACATTCGGTGGTTTAGTGTTTGCTGAGATAAACTTAAATTTAATTTTAAGCACACACACACACCCTATTAAAGGGATTAACAGAATATTTATTTCATTGAAGCACATTTATACCGTGCATTTAGTTGTAGCTACTCAACTGAATGTTTTGTTGGCGATTTTAATGAATGTTGTTAGAAATATGCATGAATAAATATTCATAGGAAAAAGTAAAATGAATATTTATAAGGAATTGGAAATTTTCTGAATTGTAGGACATTTATTTCTTAGAACACTGGTATTAACAATAGCAACTACTATATTGCATTTACCACTTGTTATCTTAATGGCTTTCTATAACCATTTTAAGCACCTCTAGGCAAAGTGTATCCAAAGAAGCCAAACTTTATTTATATTTGATTTTATTTGAATGAAATTTTTAAATGCTTTTTCCTGTGGATATCATAGTATAATATAATAAAATTAATGTATGTATATAAACCTTTTACCCCAAATATGCTTAGGTTGAAAATTAGAAAGTAAACAAAATCTGATGTTGCTTTTGGAACAAATACTGAACCTTCAATATAAATTAATTGCTGAATGCTTGCAAATATTCACTTCATTTGAACTCGTAGAGGATACATATTTAAACCTTTCTATTGGAAACTATAGGATTATTCTCTCAGTTCCAAGATGAGCTAATATGTAACAGCACAGAACAGAAACATACCAAGGACTCTACTATCAGTAATACCATAAATCATACACTGATTTTAAAACTGTTCTGACATTATGAAGCAGAATCCAGGTACAGAAATTTGTACCATCTCTAGAAAGACACAACTTTGTTTTGGGTTGAATATGGCTGATTTAATCTTTATTTTCAAAACCAATGGCCCAAGAAATTGGTAGTTAAGAGACATCATCTTCTGATGTTTCTTCAATTGATCCTATTTATACTTCATTAATTTTTCATTTAATAGCAATAATAAGGACGATGAAAAGTAACATCTGTGAAATACTTACTATGCATCGAGCACTTGTCTAAGCACCTTTACAAAAAAAATTCTTATTTTCCATGTTTTATAAATAAGGAAACGAAGGCTTTAAACAGTTGAACAGCTTGCCTGACACGTTACAGCAAATTGGTGTCTTGAACAGAAATTCAAACCCCAGTCGACTTGATGCCAAAGGTCTGTTTTCTTCTGCTCTGCTCTATGGAGTGTCCATGTGGCACTTCTGCAGGTAAAACAGCTGGTCAATTCAGACCAGAAAGAGGAAGTACGGACAGCTTTCTAACTGAACACTAGTTGTAATGAATGAAAATATTTGCACTTAAGGCAAATGATACTCTAAGTCCATTTATTTACGTTTTGAAATGATTCTAGCAAGAATGACCATTTTATTTGCCAGGGCCTAGAATATAAAGAATATGAAAATTATTTGTTACAAGCGTAATGAACAGGAAAATGGTAGAGCATCACAGAGCAAAAGTGAAATATCCCTAGAGAAAAAAAACAAACAAACAGAAAAGACAGGAAAAATACTTAGTAACA
>NW_006204889.1:27235-32389 GCF_000334495.1 Tupaia belangeri chinensis
AGAATATTTATTTCATTGAAGCACATTTATACCGTGCATTTAGTTGTAGCTACTCAACTGAATGTTTTGTTGGCGATTTTAATGAATGTTGTTAGAAATATGCATGAATAAATATTCATAGGAAAAAGTAAAATGAATATTTATAAGGAATTGGAAATTTTCTGAATTGTAGGACATTTATTTCTTAGAACACTGGTATTAACAATAGCAACTACTATATTGCATTTACCACTTGTTATCTTAATGGCTTTCTATAACCATTTTAAGCACCTCTAGGCAAAGTGTATCCAAAGAAGCCAAACTTTATTTATATTTGATTTTATTTGAATGAAATTTTTAAATGCTTTTTCCTGTGGATATCATAGTATAATACAAAAAAATTAATGTATGTACATAAACCTTTTACCCCAAATATGCTTAGGTTGAAAATTAGAAAGTAAACAAAATCTGATGTTGCTTTTGGAACAAATACTGAACCTTCAATATAAATTAATTGCTGAATGCTTGCAAATATTCACTTCATTTGAACTCGTAGAGGATACATATTTAAACCTTTCTATTGGAAACTATAGGATTATTCTCTCAGTTCCAAGATGAGCTAATATGTAACAGCACAGAACAGAAACACACCAAGGACTCTACTATCAGTAATACCATAAATCATACACTGATTTTAAAACTCATCTGACATTATGAAGCAGAATCCAGGTACAGAAATTTGTACCATCTCTAGAAAGACACAACTTTGTTTTGGGTTGAATATGGCTGATTTAATCTTTATTTTCAAAACCAATGGCCCAAGAAATTGGTAGTTAAGAGACATCATCTTCTGATGTTTCTTCAATTGATCCTATTTATACTTCATTAATTTTTCATTTAATAGCAATAATAAGGACGATGAAAAGTAACATCTGTGAAATACTTACTATGCATCGAGCACTTGTCTAAGCACCTTTACAAAAAAAATTCTTATTTTCCATGTTTTATAAATAAGGAAACGAAGGCTTTAAACAGTTGAACAGCTTGCCTGACACGTTACAGCAAATTGGTGTCTTGAACAGAAATTCAAACCCCAGTCGACTTGATGCCAAAGGTCTGTTTTCTTCTGCTCTGCTCTATGGAGTGTCCATGTGGCACTTCTGCAGGTAAAACAGCTGGTCAGTTGAGACCAGAAAGAGGAAGTACGGACAGCTTTCTAACTGAACACTAGTTGTAATGAATGAAAATATTTGCACTTAAGGCAAATGATACTCTAAGTCCATTTATTTACGTTTTGAAATGATTCTAGCAAGAATGACCATTTTATTTGCCAGGGCCTAGAATATAAAGAATATGAAAATTATTTGTTACAAGCGTAATGAACAGGAAAATGGTAGAGCATCACAGAGCAAAAGTGAAATATCCCTAGAGAAAAAAACAAACAGACAGAAAAGACAGGAAAAATACTTAGTAACACTGTTGACTGATGTTACTCTATTTTTATTGTTGCCTTTGTTTTTAGTTTTTTCCATTGGGCATGAATGCTCACCAGAGAGAGAGGTCCTCCTCCTCCATCTTCAAAGTCAACAAGAGCCGAAAAAGTGCTTCCATTGAGTCACTCTCACTGTCTTCCTGAATCCTTTTAGGGTTACAGACCCTTATAATGACTTTGGATCCACTTAGAAAATCCAGAAAAATCTCCCTAGGTTAAGATTAGCTATTAAGCATCTTCATTCCTACTGCAACTTTAATCCCTCCTTTGGGGAGAGAAGGTACTCTCCTACCCATTAAAAACACACATGTGGTCATGTATAGCATGGGGTATTTACTCCACAATTACTTTCCTTTAAGGTTTATTTTACATACTAACAAAATTTCAACCGTGAAACACCTTAGCTCTTTTTTTAAATTTTCACCTCACATACTTATTTATTTGTGATGAGAACATTTAAGATTCATTCTCTGGGTGGCTGGACAGTGGTGTGGCATGAAGCACAACACTCTGTGAGACTGATTTACATGAACTCTGCTCCTGGTTCACATCTGCAGCCCTCCCTGAGTATGCTGGGCCCATGTGCCCATGTGCCCATGACCCAGGGCTGGTTGAGGGGTTAGTATTTTTTTATATCAATATGTAGGTTACCATGTAAAGAAAGGCTTTTTTCCTATATCTGTGAACACACACAAATATATAGGAAAGAAGCATTTCATTAAATGGTACATATACACATACACACATACACATATATAGTTATTTACATACTACATTATAATACATTTTTACCATGTTCTATGTAATTTTTATAACATTATTTTTTTATTTTAAATTGGTCAGAGCATTATAAATTCTTATAACCTAAATTCAGCACTGGACTTATTTGGATTATAGAAATAGTTACTGTGGAACATTACACAAAAAATGTTAAATGATCAATAAAGGGAGTAAATTCATAAGAAAATTTATATTTTTCTGTTCATTGAAACCTTACAAAACTTTAAAATACAAGCTTACGTTGATATTGGATGAATGTATATGATATCATCACTAGATGATAGAGATTGCTTCCAAATTTGTTGAAGCACACCAGAGAAAATTGAACACATCTTTGATTGTTACCAAATGGGAAATAATTTCAATTTTCAGGAATTTACTGACAAATTGGAATATTATCATTTATTACTGGACAAAATCATTAAGAAATAAATTTTGCTCCAAGCTAAATTAAATAATAGTGGGTTTCTAGAGGGCTAATATGTTTTTTTTTTTTCCTCTCAGTTCAAATGATTAGATTCCTGACAAGTAGTTTATCCTTGATGGATGAAAGAAGACAGTAGGAGAAGGGATGAGCTAATAACAGCAAAGTCAGTATCGAATCAGAAATATATGGAGATTCTGAGAGAAATCAAGACGTGTGCTTCAATCATTAGAGTTTGTCACTACTGAGATTTGTTGGTTGATGAGCTGTCAATGAACCAAGGAAAAAAAAGGTTTTATAAGACGCAACTAAAGTTTCAGAAAAAGCAGTTTAATACTCGAAGGACTGCCTAAGTAGAACTCATAAAGTAAAAGTGGCAATAAAGTTTGCACATCAGGAGGGATAGAGTTTAATGTAATCGCCAAAAAGACAGTCTCACATTTTCCTCTTAGTTCTTTAAGTTCTTTAAAATGACATTTAAATATGGTATGAGTCTTAACATTTTTTTTTAACTAAAGAGGCAATGTGTATACAAAACAATGAACTATAACATCTCATGTTTCCCAAGCCAGTCCATTTCGATATGATTCGTATAAATATTTTCTATGGCCAACTTAAATCGATTATTATACAAGGGTCATGATAATTTAAGTTCACAGACTTTCCAGGAATTTGACTCTACTAAAAGTTCTAAACTGCATATCCAATAAAATTGTTATGAGAAAGATTAGGCATGGTTTGGGTTAGATATTAAATATTTTAAAATAATATTAACAGAAGAAATGAACTATTACTATGTCCTACAAAAATACAAACAGTAGATCATTCACATGACATTTATTGGTTAAGCTTTTTACATAACTTTTGATTATATACATATATTTTTATTTCACTAAAATTTACAGTAATTTCTGAAAATTTAGTCTTGGTTAAAAATTATCTATGGAGGTAGCAGAATATGGTGTAATGGTTACATTGCTGGATATTCATGTAGTCGACCGTGGTTGGAACCCTGCATTCAGTGGCTTAAAACTCATGCCAGGTGCTTGTGCATGCATATCCAAGATTCCATGAAAAAAATGGAGGAGAGATGGTGGCATGGCTATCCCTTCTGGGGGGGTGACTTCTCACTTTCTGTCTCTCTGTCTTTGTGACGAATGAATGCACCCTCTTGCAAAAATCTCTCTCTCAAAAAAAGAAAAATAATACATTATCTATGGAGTGTTAGAAGGATAAGAGGGAAAGTAGAACCATCTGTCTTCAGTTCATCAGCAAGGCAACTGCCCATTGTAGGATGTGGGAAGAGGGGCTTCTTCAACATTCAAGACCACCACCCCAGTTCCAGCAGTTGCAGAGTCAGAAGGTAGGAGTGGTTACTTTTTTGGTGCTGATTCTACCCTACCTTTTACCCATCCAGGAACAAAGGAGAAGTAGAACTTCCAAGTTTCAGCTTCATCAGCAAGGCCCCCTGCCCAGCCTAGGGTGTGGGAGAATGGACTGAATGGCACGTGATCTCAGATAATACCTTATACTCTGTCTTCCCAGCTCAGTACTCAGTCACATAGGGCCCAGAAATGTATGGATATGTTGGAGCCAAACATCTGGACACTGAGTCCCCGAAGGAATTTTCTCCTCACACTCTAGCAGAAAAAGGCAAAAACTTCTCTGTAAATCTGAACCCAAACTCCTACTGTGGATATTACACTGCCAATAGTGGAAAAGGGACAGTGACACAGAAATACTTCATATCAAAGGAGGCACACAAACACACAGCTAGAGGAACCTACTCTAAAAAAGTAACAAGAGGTGTTACATAACCAGTCACGGCAGAGCCTCAAGAAATTTGAGAAAACCAGGAAATACTCTCCCACCAAAAGAACATGATGAGTTCTCACCTACAACAGATAAAACACAAGATGGGGACCAGCAGTTAGCATAATGGCTATGTTGCTGGACTCCCATGTAGTCGACCACGGTTCAAGTCCTGGACTGGTGGCTTAAACTCACACTGGCACATGTGTGTGCATGCCCAAAATCCCAAGAGGAGAATGGAGGAGAAGGGATTGTGACATGACCATACCCCCTGGAGGGTGATTTCTTGCTTTCTATCTCTATGTCTCTCTCTGTCTCTCTGGCGAGTGCCCTGTAGCAAAAACCTCTTAAAAAAAAAAAGACTGAGACTGAGCTGGTCAACCTAGTGGCAGACCATATTGTGTGCATAGGAAGCACATTTTCTTTAATTTCTTCAATATAGAAGACTCTGTGAGGTCTAAAACGGAAAAATGAGTGGGTCAATCTTTATCCTCATCTCACTTCTCTGACCACACACATCCTAATGACTCTTTCCTCATTAAATGAAAGACCTCAGTTCCTGAGGGCTGACTGAGCTGTGAGAAAAAGAAAATAAATGAACTGAATGACTATAGGGATGGATCACTTGTTTCAAAGATAATTGCCTAAAGGCCAGTATTTTGTAGGG
>NW_006204889.1:32451-35300 GCF_000334495.1 Tupaia belangeri chinensis
AGAATTTAATGATAGAAATAAGTGAGTGAAATGAAAGCCACCATAAACCTATAGCTGATTTTAAAGTAATGAAATGAATAAGTTATTAAGTTCATTTAAAATAAATGTAACACTGAATACCCCTTCAATGGATAGAGGGGAAACAGCTCTACTCACGGAATAACACAAGATGTTTATCAATGATTTGCACACACTTTTAAACTAAACTGTATTCATTGTGAAATTACAACATATGTGTCAAGCAAGCAAACTCTTTCTCAAACCATAATTTTACAGTAAAATGTTTATATCACTTCCCTTTATTGATTTATTTTTGAGAAGTATTTGCCATAGGATGCATGCACTTGCCACACAGAGAGAGACAGGGAGAGGGAAAGTGAGAAATCACTCCCCAGTGGGATGGCCACATCACAATCCCTTCTCCTCCGTTCTCCTCCTGGGAACATGGATATTCATGTACATGCCCTGTGTGTGAGTTTCAAGCCGTCAGGTCTGGGACTCGAACCACAATCCACCACATATGTAGGCTTACAGCAACGTAATCACTACGCCATCTGCTGGCCCCTATTTTCTATTCCTTCTATTAATTGGTTCTAGTAGGAGAAACAGCCTCCAAAAGCAAGCCAGAGGTCTTAAAAAATTTCTTCCCATGGTAAGTCTACTTTTTCTCATGAAGTACAGGTATCTTCAACAACAAAAATTAGTTTTGGAAAAATATCAAATTCATAGAAACTCTATCAGAGGAGAAGAAATAAATAATATCAGAACTTTTCTTGATATTTTGGGAGATGAAGGAAAGAGTTTGGGGAATGATTAAAAAATAAATGGGCTAAAATGAAGTAGAAGATAATTACTAATTTCTGGCATTGCAGAGAATAAATAAACAATAGTGATTCATTCACTAAGGTAAAATATAAATCTCCTATAAAATGTACCTATTTCCTTTGCCCTCCTCCCTTTTTTGTTCTTAATTTGCTAGAGGGCACGTGCAGTCACTGGAGAGAGACAGAGAGGAAGTGAGAAAGCACCCCTCACACCCCTTGGGACATGATCATTTCACAATCCCTTCTCCTCCATTTGTTCCTCCTTTTAGGATTTTGGGCATGCACACACACATAACTGGCTTGATTTTCCAGTCTCTAATTCCTGGACTTGATCTCTACACTATGCAGTTAGCCATGTGGAATCCAGGAATTTTAACCAACAGGCTACAAGCTGGCCCTTATATTCTCTTTTAAAAGAATTCTCGGCATGTTGTTATCAATCCAGTGTGAGGATGCATGCGCAACTGGTCAGAGTTCTCCAGAAGTTTCCACAGAAACTTTATAAAAATTATTTGGAAGTGTCACATACTGGTCAACTGTGGTTCAGATGCTGACCCCCAAGAGGTAAAAAACACTGAGTGTATGTGCATGTGTGCATGCCCCAAATCTTGACAGAATGGGGAAATTGAGGAGAAAGGATTGTGGTGTGATCACACCCCATTGGGGATGACTTTTGTGTCTACTGCTCACTCTCTGGTAAGTGCACATGTCCTCTGACTATTAAAAATTCTTTGTATCTTTGGGCCAGTAGGCAGTGTGGTGGTTAAGATGCTAGCCTCTCACGTGACCTATTGCGGTTGAAGTTCCAGACTTTGCTTGAAAATCATGCTGAGCCTGTGTGCTAGTGTGTCCAAAATTCCAAGAGGAGATTGGAAGAGAGGGAACTCGGGTATGGCCATCCTTCCATTCTCACTTTCTCTCTTTCTCTCTCCAAGTGAGCGCATGGATTCTGTAGCAAAAACAAACACTTCACATCTTTGCATTTGTGTTTATATGTTTTTTTTTTTAATTTGTTATTTTACTGATTTATTTAAAAGAAACATTAAGGAAAATTTAATATGTGCTGAGAAGTATTACAGACACTCCTGAGGCAAAGGTAAGAAAGAAGGACTGTTTGGCTTTAAGGAAGTATTGTGGTCCTTAAAGTCTCTATTGACCAGTGTGTGTGTGAGTGTGTGTGTGTGTGTGTGTGTGTGTGTGTGTGTCACGTGCAGTCACTGGAGAGAGACAGAGAGGAAGTGAGAAAGCACCCCTCACACCCCTTGGGACATGATCATTTCACAATCCCTTCTCCTCCATTTGTTCCTCCTTTTAGGATTTTGGGCATGCACACACACATAACTGGCTTGATTTTCCAGTCTCTAATTCCTGGACTTGATCTCTACACTATGCAGTTAGCCATGTGGAATCCAGGAATTTTAACCAACAGGCTACAAGCTGGCCCTTATATTCTCTTTTAAAAGAATTCTCGGCATGTTGTTATCAATCCAGTGTGAGGATGCATGCGCAACTGGTCAGAGTTCTCCAGAAGTTTCCACAGAAACTTTATAAAAATTATTTGGAAGTGTCACATACTGGTCAACTGTGGTTCAGATGCTGACCCCCAAGAGGTAAAAAACACTGAGTGTATGTGCATGTGTGCATGCCCCAAATCTTGACAGAATGGGGAAATTGAGGAGAAAGGATTGTGGTGTGATCACACCCCATTGGGGATGACTTTTGTGTCTACTGCTCACTCTCTGGTAAGTGCACATGTCCTCTGACTATTAAAAATTCTTTGTATCTTTGGGCCAGTAGGCAGTGTGGTGGTTAAGATGCTAGCCTCTCACGTGACCTATTGCGGTTGAAGTTCCAGACTTTGCTTGAAAATCATGCTGAGCCTGTGTGCTAGTGTGTCCAAAATTCCAAGAGGAGATTGGAAGAGAGGGAACTCGGGTATGGCCATCCTTCCATTCTCACTTTCTCTCTTTCTCTCTCCAAGTGAGCGCATGGATTCTGTAGCAAAAACAAACACTTCACATCTTT
>NW_006204890.1:0-2074 GCF_000334495.1 Tupaia belangeri chinensis
AAAAATAAAAGTAAAAAAATAAAAATAAAAAAGTATTAAATAAACATAATTAAAAAAAAAAGATTGTACACCCCCTCTCAACAACAGTGTCATAGTTTTTAAAACTAAAGCACACACAACAAAACCAACCGCATGCAGGAGCTCTAGAACCAGAAACACACAATGACTATGCCCTCTTTTCCTCCTCAGCCCCCACCCCTGATATTTGTCCCAAACAGGTAAAAACTTATGGTGCGGTAAAAGCTTTACTCAGGAGGTCTGGGATGTTCAGAACCTTCAGACTTTCAGGGTAGTCTTGGCCTTACCTGAGTCCTGGGAGGAAGCCTCTAAGCCCTTGGAAATCCTCCGTGCTGAGACTGTCTTGGTTCATAAAGTTCACGATAACAACATGGACTATGGGGGAGGCCTAGGGCCCTGTAGTGTACTTTAGACTTTCAGGGTAGTCAGCTTCATGGACTCTCATGTGTCCGTCCAGGCAGACATAAAGCCCACGACCAGACAATACTTACATGTGTGAAAGATTGACTTGAAAAAACTGGGACAAAATAGACGTTCTTTAATGAAATAATAGTGATTCGAACAATAGGGGGAGTTGTGGGAATGGAGAGGAGGGTTTGGAGATACACACTGGAGGGAGAATAAACCTACCTGGTGTAAGGGGCTCATAGTTACCTTATCCCTCACCTCACAGCCCAGTACCTGGGGAAAGGGGACCCTGACTGCACTGGGGGCTCTCTACATCCTCAGCCTCTTCCTCCACACAGGTAGTCCTGACTGAGCAACATGCACTCCTCAACCATCCAGAGCAGGGGCTGCACTAGTGTGCAGTATCTGCAGACAAAAGCATAAGGGTATGTTTACAACATATGGTACAACTTGACAGTCCAAAATAGTGTGCAGTAGAAAATGCATAGCCACATTTCTGACATATATAGTCTTATACTTTATATCACTTTATTTTTAATTTGCCAAAGAAAGAGAGGAAAAGTGAGAAAGAATGCCCTAGGTGGGGATGGCCATGTCACAATCCCTTCTCCTTCATTCTTCTCCAAGGATTTGGAGCATGCATGCACATGGGTCCAGGGTCTTTTCCAAGCTTCTGCTCCAGGACTTAAACTACACAGTCAGCTATGTGAGATGCATGTAACTATCATGCCACTTGCTGACCCCAATTATTCTTTAAGAAACTACATGTATGATAAGCCAGTTAAAAGAAAGGCAATTTTGTTACAGTCCATGAGATGCTTCCACAACTAGGGAAAAGTGCTAGGTTTGCACACACACACACACACACACACACACACACACACACACACACAGCGCGCTTTGGCACCAACTGTACCCTAGATGTGTATGCTGTGTGGAAGGTGAGAGGGTATGGTCCACTTCCTCTTTAAGAGAGGTCATCACATTTACTGCATGGCTGCATCTCCTTCCTGGGTTCTGGTTTTTGTGTGTCATGAATACTGTTTAGGCCTATCTTCTCCAGTCTGTGTAACCCCTGCCCTTCCCCAAAAGCCCCTCTGATAATGGTGATATGCCCAGTCTGCGAATGAAAGGTGTGCGAGGTCTTTGTTTGAAATCATGCTTTGCTCCAGTACTTTGCTGTCAGGAGGCCATACAAGTTTCCTTTCTGTAGGTCCCTCACAGAAAGCATCTCACCACCTACAGCTGCCTGAGTTCTGCACACTGAGAGCTCTCCCTCCACCTCTTGATCTCTGGGCAATGTTTGTACAGAGCAATGGGGAAGGGGGGGTCAGACAGCCTCTCTTCTGTCCATGGTGGTGCAACTTGAGAATGTGTCTCTTAGGAACTACAGCAGAAAAGCAACCTCATCACCCCACAGATTGGACTCACACCTGGCATAATGAAGAAAAAGTGGGGTCAGGTGATGACAGAAAGTCACACTCAAGGGACCAGCAGTTGGCGTAATGGCTATGCCACTGGACTCCCATGTAGTCGGCCGTGGTTCAAGTCCTGGGCCCAGTGGCTTAAACTCACACAGGGAGCATATGCATGCGTACTCAAAACCCCAAGAGGAGTATGGGGGAGAAAGGATTTCAGTGTGGCCTTC
>NW_006204891.1:0-2131 GCF_000334495.1 Tupaia belangeri chinensis
GACCAGGAACCCGCCCTGCTGGGATTTGTGCCTGTGGAGGGTCCAAGTGTCCTTGGTGGAGAGGCAGAAACTTCAGAGTAGATTTTTACAGGAGGGACAGGGAATGCCTGTACCATTAGCCTCGCTCATGTCTCCTCAGGTCTATCGTCAGCTGTGGAGAAACAGCCCTTGACACTGATTCCTGGCCTTGAGAGCCATGGGGGAAATCATATGCTGAGAGCCACCCAGCCTGCGGCCCTGTGCCATGGCAGCCCGAGCAAACTGGTGGGCCTGCAGGAGGTCGGGGTGGGAATGGAGCAAACTGCAGTCACGTCTCGTTCCAGCAGCACCTGCAGGCTGAGCTGCTGCGGGAGGAACCTGTCATGGGGAATGTGATGCAGACACGTGAGGGCCCAGCTCTGACCTGCTGCGGCTCTGAGGGGTTATTTAAGATGGCAGATTCCAAGTCAACCTGTAGGTAGGCTTGTGGTGGCTCTCTGTTTGGTGTAAAATCCTTCCCGTAAGACTGTGGGTTACTCAGTCTTGGAGGAGGTGTGGAAGGGAACGGGAGCGGGCTGCTGCTCGGTTCCTCGGGGGAGGGGGTACTACAGGAACCACAGCAGGGCCTGTGAGCAGATGTCTTCCTTGTGGGACAGGAGAGAAATACGCAGGCGCTTCCTCTGGTCTTCCTATGAGTGTGTGATCGGGGACATTACTGGTAACTAAGCTGTCAGAACCCAGATCGTTTGGGGAAGGGACTGTGTGTGGCCTATGGGGGTAAGCCTAGGATAGCCCCAGGGAATCCTTTGGTTCAGGTCTGGATTCGGGATTAGCCGTGGTCCTCTCGGGTTTGTTTCCTTGGACACTTTTTGCGCCTGCTCTCACCCCTGGCCAGCCGTGGTTGTTGACGTCACCATGGTGGAATTGTCCTCTGCGTAGACGGAAGGCGAAGTTCGATGTGTCGAACACTCCCTCCATCTCCTCTGCAGAGCTCTGCAAAGACAGTGCCCGGCAGCGGGCCAGCAGGGGTCAGCAGTCTTTCTGGCTGTCCCCAGAGGGGACGTGCCCACGAACAGTTCTACCCCCAGATCAGGTGTACAGGAGCATCTGCACAGACCTCCTCTGTGGGAGTAAAGCAGATCACAGCCCGAGGTCTTGGGAAGAACACGTGGGTACAAAATTGGTCTGAACATTCACTCTGCTATCCTGCCAGCCATGACGTCAGGTATCCACAGGGCAGACCCTCCATGGTTCCAACATCTAGGGACCTGCTACTACTGTGAACCAGCCCCCACCCCTTCTCCCCCACTCCCCACATACACACACAGGGCTGGGGACTGTCTGTGGGGCTGCCCAGATGAGCCTCAGTGAGGGCTGGCCTAGATGGGCCTACCCTGGGCTGCCCAGTGTTACCCGTGAGTGACCCCAGCCAGATGGCCAGAGGCATCCGAAGGCTGGGCTCATCCAATCTCTCAGTCTCTGTAGAAGACTCCTCTTCTTGGTTCCCCTGCGGGGAGAGCGTGGGCGCACCGAAGAGCAGCAAGAAAACATCTTTCCCTCTTGAGTGCTTCCCACCAACTGAACTGGCTAGGCCTAGCCAGTGGGTACCCGGTTACCAGAGTTCTAAGTTCTGTTAGGCCTGTCGCCGAGGAAGTGAGGTCACGTCGTTAGGACTCCATGACCTGGGTCCGTTCCTTCAATAACACCTCCCCAAGGGCTGCTCTGGTCTATTAACTGCTCCCCCTCTTCCATATGAGCTCTGTCACTGCACAGTTATGCCTTTTGGCACCTGCGTGGGAACATGGCCCCAGTAAGAAATCAGAGCTGGATGCGCAACCATGTTTTCTAGTGATTTCCATGTCTCTAGTTAGGTCATTTTGTTTTTCAGGGTCTCCCCAGTCTCCCCACATGCACAGTGGGCATCTTGCTAGCCATTGCTGGATCCATCTTTGCCTAATGACATTTTGATTAGTTACATATTAGTAGGCCCCCTTTAGTCATCCTCTCACTGGTAGATATTGACGAAAATTAATACATAAGCCACTCTTTGCCACCATCACAACTCATTTGTTTTCATCAGCATAGTACACATCAATCTGTCCAGTCTGTGGTGTAGTGGTTAAGGAAACTGGATGAAACATGGCCAACCAAG
>NW_006204891.1:13530-16315 GCF_000334495.1 Tupaia belangeri chinensis
TATGCATAGGGACCAGCAACTGGCATAATGGCTATGTCACTGGACTCCCATGTAGTCGATCACAGTTCAAGTCCTGGACCTGGTGGTTTAAATTCACACTGGGCATGTGTGTATGCATGCCCAAGATCCCGAGAGGAGAATGGAGGTGAAGGGATTGCTGTATAGCCATCCTCCCGGAGGATGATTTCTTGCTTTCTGTCTCTATTTCTCTCTGTCTCTCTGGTGAGTGCACATGCCCTATAGCAAAAATCTCTCATAAAAAATATATATGCATACAAGACTATTATTGAAAGACACACCATTTATAATAATCAACAAGTGAAATCTGGACATATCATTATTGAATGAATAAAACATTCGTACAATGGATTACTACTAACCAATAAAAAGTAATTTAAAAATAATTATAATGAGTGAAAAATGTCAGGTGGTTAAACTACAAACTAGGTAATTTCACATTACACAACTCTAGAAAATTCAGACTGGTCTGTAGTGACAGCAAGTTAATGGGTGCCTGGAAATGAAAGAACAGGAAGACAGAAATACATAGGGGCATCAGGGAGCTTGTTGATAACGAGATGTTGTCTTTATTGTGGAGAAAATGTATGTATAGATAATAATTAGAAAAGTGTGCACATGAAGTACATGGAGTTTATATTGCTTAATCAGAGCTTAATAAAACTGTTAAAAAATATAAAGGTACAGAAATCTCAAAAAGAAATTAATGGTCAAGACATTCGATGTGCTAGTATCCAAATACAAAGTTGAATTCAAAAAGCAGGAGGGAGACTTGCTAGATAGCGAGTAAGGCGTCTCTCCACCAGAAAGATGTCGGCATTCTTTACTTACTTGTACATAATGTACCGTGGACCTATGTGCAGAAAACATTTTCTAAATGTAGGGGAATAAAAGACACATTCACAACACATGGAACTTTTTTCTTAATTATTTTATTTATTTATTTTTATTTGATCAGGGAGGGACAGAGAGAGAGAAAGTGAGGAGAGTAAGAATGCCAGCCACCAGGTCCAGGATTTGAGCTGTAGTTGGCTATGTGAGAGGCCAGCACCCTTAACCACCATGCCACCTACTGGTCACCAATACATGGTACTTCTTATGTATTTCTTGCACTCATGTTTTGACGTATTTCTTTCTGTGTTCGTTGGTAACGGGCCATTAAATTACGAAAGAGTTGAACATGACTTGCAAATCTGACCTAAAGGGTGTAGATATGTATGTAACCTCACCCAATAACTACAGAGAAAACCTTGCAGGAGGTACTCACGGATCATTTACCATTGAGCACATTCTCTGTCCACAATGGAATTAAGCTAGAAATTAGTCACAAAATAATAACTAGAATATTATTGGACTAAAAATTAGGTAACACGTGTATAAGAAACCTATGACTCAATAAAAAAAAATCACAGTGGAGGACCTACAGTTGGTGCGATGACTGTGTTACTGGACTCCCATAGAGACGAGAGCAGTTGGAATCCCGGACCTGGTGGCTTAAACTCACACCGGGTACATGTGCGTGCGTGCCCAAGATCCTGATAAGAGAATGGAGGGGAAGGAATTGAAGTGTGACCATCCCCCCTGGGGGAGGATTTCTTGCTTACTGTCTCTCTGTCCCTCTCTGTCTTTCTGGCAAGCACACGTGCCCTATAGCAAGAAAAACTCTCTCTTAAAAAAAAAATCCAGAAATCACAGTGGAAATCAGGACTATTTTGAATGGAGTGGTGATGAAAATTCTACATTTTAATAAGTAGGATGCAACAAGATCAGTGCTTAAAGGAAAGTGTGTAGACTCAAAATAAATATATTAAAAATTAAGAAATGGTGAAAATGATTCATGTCAGCAACCATCTCAAGAAGTTATAGAGGGGACCAACAGTTGCCATAATGGCTATGTTGTTGGACGCCCATGTACACGACCACGGTTCAAGTCCCGGACCTGGTGGCTTAAATTAACGCCGGGTGCATGTGTGCGTGTGTGCCGCTGCATTTCAGTGTCATCACAGTAGATAATACAAGCCATAAGTGAGCCTCATTGCCAGTCTCCAGAGGCAGGGAGGAGAAACCATGGGGCTAGGTTTCTGTCTGCACCGGCTGTTGACCCTGACAGCTTCTCAGCAGAAACGCCAGCGCCTGCACAGGTTTTAGCTCGAGCTCCAACCGCACACCCTCGGGAGGCTTTGTGGGCTGAGAGTGCTCCGTAAGAGTGAGTACATAAACGGCTGATAACGCCGATAACCTTGGAATCACACAAGGACTAAGTGAGGGAAGAAAGTGCCCAGGTGGAGGACCAGCAGTTGGTGTGCTGGTTAGGTCACTGGACTCCCATGTAGTCAACTACGGTTTGAGTCCCGGACCCGGTGGCTTAAAACTCATGCCAATGCGTGTGCATCTGTGCCCAAGATCCCGAGAGGAGAATGGAGGAGAAGGAATTGTGGCGTGGTCATCTCCCCTGGGGATGATTTCTCACTTTCTGTCCGTCTGGTGAGTGTACGCACCCTATACCAAAAACCTCTCCAAAAAAAAGTGCCCAGATCGTTTTTTTGGGTACCTAAAAATTGCTCAATAAAATTCAGCGGCAGGGCCCAGCAGTTGGAGTAATGGTTATGTTGCTGGTTTCCCACATTGTCAACTGTGGGTCAAGTTCCAGACCTGGTGCCTTAAAACTCACACCAGGAGCATGTGCGCATGCCCAAAACCCCAACAGGAGGCTAGAAGAGAAGGGATTACCGGGTGGCCATCCCCTGGGGGTGATTTCTCACTTTCT
>NW_006204891.1:17381-19668 GCF_000334495.1 Tupaia belangeri chinensis
TAGGGAAATGAAAGACACATTCACAACACATGGAACTTTTTTTTTAATTACCTTATTTTATTTATTTATTTTTTATTTGATCAGGGAGGGACAGAGAGAGAGAAAGTGAGGAGAGTAAGAATGCCAGCCACCAGGTCCAGGATTTGAGCTGTAGTTGGCTATGTGAGAGGCCAGCACCCTTAACCACCATGCCACCTACTGGTCACCAATACATGGTACTTCTTATGTATTTCTTGCAGTCATGTTTTGACGTATTTCTTTCTGTGTTCGTTGGTAACGGGCCATTAAATTACGAAAGAGTTGAACATGACTTGCAAATCTGACCTAAAGGGTGTAGATATGTATGTAACCTCACCCAATAACTACAGAGAAAACCTTGCAGGAGGTACTCACGGATCATTTACCATTGAGCACATTCTCTGTCCACAATGGAATTAAGCTAGAAATTAGTCACAAAATAATAACTAGAATATTATTGGACTAAAAATTAGGTAACACGTGTATAAGAAACCTATGACTCAATAAAAAAAAATCACAGTGGAGGACCTACAGTTGGTGCGATGACTGTGTTACTGGACTCCCATAGAGACGAGAGCAGTTGGAATCCCGGACCTGGTGGCTTAAACTCACACCGGGTACATGTGCGTGCGTGCCCAAGATCCTGATAAGAGAATGGAGGGGAAGGAATTGAAGTGTGACCATCCCCCCTGGGGGAGGATTTCTTGCTTACTGTCTCTCTGTCCCTCTCTGTCTTTCTGGCAAGCACACGTGCCCTATAGCAAGAAAAACTCTCTCTTAAAAAAAAAATAGAAATCACAGTGGTAATCAGGACTATTTTGAATGGAGTGGTGATGAAAATTCTACATTTTAATAAGTAGGATGCAACAAGATCAGTGCTTAAAGGAAAGTGTGTAGACTCAAAATAAATATATTAACAATTAAGAAATGGTGAAAATGATTCATGTCAGCAACCATCTCAAGAAGTTATAGAGGGGACCAACAGTTGCCATAATGGCTATGTTGTTGGACGCCCATGTACACGACCACGGTTCAAGTCCCGGACCTGGTGGCTTAAATTAACGCCGGGTGCATGTGTGCGTGTGTGCCGCTGCATTTCAGTGTCATCACAGTAGATAATACGAGCCATAAGTGAGCCTCATTGCCAGTCTCCAGAGGCAGGGAGGAGAAACCATGGGGCTAGGTTTCTGTCTGCACCGGCTGTTGACCCTGACAGCTTCTCAGCAGAAACGCCAGCGCCTGCACAGGTTTTAGCTCGAGCTCCAACCGCACACCCTCGGGAGGCTTTGTGGGCTGAGAGTGCTCCGTAAGAGTGAGTACATAAACGGCTGATAACGCCGATAACCTTGGAATCACACAAGGACTAAGTGAGGGAAGAAAGTGCCCAGGTGGAGGACCAGCAGTTGGTGTGCTGGTTAGGTCACTGGACTCCCATGTAGTCAACTACGGTTTGAGTCCCGGACCCGGTGGCTTAAAACTCATGCCAATGCGTGTGCATCTGTGCCCAAGATCCCGAGAGGAGAATGGAGGAGAAGGAATTGTGGCGTGGTCATCTCCCCTGGGGATGATTTCTCACTTTCTGTCCGTCTGGTGAGTGTACGCTCCCTATACCAAAAACCTCTCCAAAAAAAAGTGCCCAGATCGTTTTTTGGGTACCTAAAAATTGCTCAATAAAATTCAGCGGCAGGGCCCAGCAGTTGGAGTAATGGTTATGTTGCTGGTTTCCCACATTGTCAACTGTGGGTCAAGTTCCAGACCTGGTGCCTTAAAACTCACACCAGGAGCATGTGTGCATGCCCAAAACCCCAACAGGAGGCTAGAAGAGAAGGGATTACCGGGTGGCCATCCCCTGGGGGTGATTTCTCACTTTCTATCTCTGTCTCTCCATCAAGCACCCACGCCCTAAAGCAAAAATCTCTCTGAAGAAAGAAAGCAGCAGGGGCTGCTGCTTGTCTGCTCGTCTGCTTGCCCTCAGAATTAGAAGGCTAGAGCTGTAACAGCAGATTCATCACTCGTGACATGGTGTCAGTTGGGCTAAGCAAATTATAGTCCCGTCTCCCTCTCCCAGCTTAACAGACGCAGACCCCTCTTTTCATCCTAAGGTTATTTTTTAATGACTTTTTAATTGACATAGACTACAATTGTCCACTTAAAGTGCACATCTCAGTGGTTCTTGCTATAGTCACAGGTATGCTATCCTCACCACTTCCCAATTTTAGAACATGTCTCTTATCCCAAAAGGAGCCCCACGTCCGTTAGCACTCACTGC
>NW_006204891.1:21362-34109 GCF_000334495.1 Tupaia belangeri chinensis
ATTTCTTTAATATTCTTTTTATTTATTTATTTGCTTGTTGGTTTTGCAACAGGGCATAAACACTCACCAGAGAGAAAAGGTAGAGGGGAAAAAGCCACTCCCAAGTAGGCGTGGTCACCATACTTTACCCACCATTCCATCCTCTTGTCAGGATTCTGGGCTTATGCACATGTACGCTCAGCACGTTCTTTAAGCTGCTTGGGCCAGGATTTGAACTGCAATTGCCACGTGGAATCTGGCTTCCTTTACCACTGTGTTATGGAGCCAGCTCTCCACGAACTGTCTGAAGATCCCTCATAGAGGTTATCCTGAAGAAATTTCCATGAGCGTTTGAGAAGAACGTCTATTTAACTGTGGATACGTGTACATACACACACTTGTGTACACATGAATATATATCCATACGTGTCAGGTATAATTGGCTTATAACGTTGTCCAAGTCCTCAGTTTCCTATTAACCTGCTGCCAATATTGTACAGCCATTATTGAAAATTGTTGGGACCAGCAGGTGGCGTGGTGGTTAAGGCACTAGACTCCCACATGGCCAACCACGATTTGAGTCCCAGACCTGGCAACTTGCTTTCTCACTTTCCCTCTGTCGCTCTCTCTATCTCTCTCTCTCTCTGCTGAGCTAATGTGCTCCATAGTGAATTAAAAGAATAACAATAATAATAAGTAAAATTAAACAAATAATTCTTCACAAAGAAAGATGTTTATCGGAGTCTCCACCTGGATGGGGGTGCTGTTGTTCTGGTACAGATAAGGGGACTTCAAACAGCTTGTGAAAAAAATGAAATTAAAGTGTTAGTTTATTTCTGTGTAAAATTTTCTAAAATCCATGCAGGTTTTTCATAATACACATTTTCCATGAACTTCTTAAAGAGCCTCTCCTGTAGGTTTATATTTGCATCTTTTTATAAATTGACTCCTTTATCAATATAGAATGTCCATCTTTGTCTCTTACATCTTTTTGATTTAAAGCCTACTTTTTCTGATATTGATATACCCACTCTAGTTCTCTTTTCATTACTTTTTGTATGAAATATCTTTCTTCTCCTTTTATTTTCAATGTATTCATATCTTTGGATCTAAAGTGAGTCTCTTATTGAGAATGCTTACTTGGCATAGATATAAATAAGCATTTCTGTCACCCATGACTTTTAATCGAAGCATTTAATCTATTACTTACATTTAAAATAACAACTGACAAGGAAGGACTAATGTCTGCTCTTTTACCTTTTGCGGGTTTTACATTTAGATATTTGATCTATTTTGAGTTGACTTGCTAATGGTGAGAGGCAGGGGTTAGTTTCATTTTTCTGCAGGTGCATATTCAGCTTTTCTAGCGTCATTTGCTGAAAAGACTTTCTTTTATCCACTGGATTATCTTGTGCCGGTTGTCAAAGTCAGTTGGCTGGATGGTTCTGGATACTCTATTCTGTTCCATTGGTCTCTACGTCTGTTTCTGTGCCAATACTGAGGAGCAGAGAAAGTGGACAACCTCTTCTTGTTCCAGTCTTTAGTGGGAAAGCTTTCAGCTTTTCTCCATCCAATATGATGATAGCTGAGTTTTATGTATGGCTTTTATTGTGTTGAGAATGTGTCTTCCATACCTATGTTATTGAGGGGTTCAGTCATGAAGGGATATTGTATTTTATCAAATGCTTTTTCTGCATTCATTGGTATAACATGCTTTTTATCCTTCCATCTGTTGATGTGGTGTATTACATTCACTGTTTTGTACATGTTGAACCATCTTTGCATCCCATGATACTTGGTCATAGTGTATACTCTTTGAAGTGCTGTTGGATTCAATTTGCTAGTATTTTGTTGAGGACTTTGCATCTGTATTAATTAAGAATATTAGTCTTTAGTGACACAGTCTCTTATGATTCCAGGCAAATTTTACTATTGCTTTTTCTATTTTTACAAAGAATACCACTGGTAATTAGATAAGAATCACATTAAACTTGTAAATCCATTTGGGTAGAATAGACATTGTAATTATATTGATTCTTCCAGTCCAAGAGCAAGGGATGTCTTTCCATTTCTCTGTATCATTTTCAAATGTTTTCTTCAGTTTTTCATAATTTTCTTTGTAGACTCTTTACCCTCTTTAGTTAGATTTATTTACAGGTATTTTTCTTTTTAGTGGCTTTTTGTTATTGTTGTGTCCTTGTCTGTTTTTTTTTTTAAGCAAGATGATGGAGGCTTCATAGGATGATTTGGGGAGGGCTCCTTCCATTTGGATCTTTAGAAATTGTCTGAAAAGAAGTGAAGTTGGGACCAGCAGTTAGCGTAATGGCTATGTTGCTGAACTCCCATGTAGCCGGCCATGGTTCGAGTCCCGGACCCGGTGGTTTAAACTCACACCGGGCACATGTGTGTGTGTGCCCAAGATCCCGAGAGGAGAATGGAGGAGAAGGGATTGCGGCATGGCCATCCCCCCTGGGGGTGATTTTTCGCTTTCTATCTCTCTGTCTCTCTCTGTCTTTCTGGCGAGCACACGCGCCCTGTAGCAAAAAGCTCTCCAGAAAAGAAAAAAAAAGAAGTGAAGTTAATCGTTGTTTAGAAATTTTGTAGAATTCAGAGATGAAGCCCATCTTTCCTACTCTAACCTGGAGAGGAGAAAATATCTAGAAATAAACTTAAGAAATTTTTAAAATCAACAGGAAAAATCTTGAAAAATGAAAGTGGGCTTTATCAACTATAAGAATATCCTATTCTCAGATAGGCTGTATCAACCTCTGAATGAACCAAATTGCCTGAAATAAACATTGCAATAAAATCACCAGTGAAGTTATTCCTGGAGCTAGTCAAGTTGATTCCCAAATTTGTAGAAAGTAAACATGCAAGAATAGCTAGGAGGGGCCAGTAAGTGGCATGGTAGTTAAAGGCTCTGGATTCCCACATGGCCAACTATAGTTCAAGTCCTGAACTTGGCAGCTTGAAAATCACCCTGCACGTGTGTGTGCATGTGTGCTCAGAATCCTGAGAGGAGAATGGAGGAGGGAGGACTGAAGCATAGTCAGCCACCCTGGGCTGTGCTTTCTCACTTTCTCTATCTCTGTCTCTCTCCCTGTCTCTGTCTCTCTCCCTGTCTCTCTCTCTCTCTTTCTCCTCTCCCTGTCTCTCTCTCTCTCTTTCTCTCGCTCCCTGACAAGCACACAGCCCCCCAAAAATAAAAATAAAAGAAAGAATAGCTGGGAAATTTCATAAAAAGACAATGAAGAGCAAACAAAATATGTATCCCTTATAATTAAAAGTGTGGTTCTGGTCCATGACATTGACAAAGCGACCAAAGGAAACAGAAAATGTGGAAACAGAAAAAAGGAAATTTAATATATAATAAAAAGTGAAACCTCAAATCACTGGTGAGAAAACAGTCTTTTTAGTGAGTGGTGGATTATTGGATTGTCTTTTGGCAAAATTTTGCATAACGGAATAAATTTCAAATGAATCAAAGGTCAGAATGACAATGAAGAATGTACATTTTAGAAGAAAATATGGGCACATTTTTTTATAAGCTGAGTATGGGTAGAACCTTTCTAACTTTGACCCCAAATCCACATAGAATATTAAAAATAGAAGACTTATACTATGTTGATTTTTTTAAACCACCCCTCTGCTCTCCAGAAAAGAGTTAAAATATCTTAGAAAGTTTTGTTTGCTTCTTGGCAAAGCAAGAAAAGATTGTGAAACCAAGGTCCAAGGTCTCCATTCACTGTGAAAGGATTAAGCCAGTCCTGCGAAGGGTAACAGGTGTGGGTTTTGCAGAAATGCACAGGAGAGGGTCAAGTGGATAAGTACTGTTCAAGGGGGCTTCAAAAGCTAAAAGGAAATGTATATTATTTAAACAACTATGCATGAATTTTAAATTATTTCGTACTTACACTATTTTCTTGTTAAAAAAGTTTTCCAGAGGGTGACAGCACTTGCCAGAGAGAGAGAGAGAGAGAACTCCCCCACTGAGATGTAATCATACTGCATCCCTTCCCCATTTCTCTGTATCCTATAGGGACTAAGGACATGCATTCACCCTTGTTCACTATGTTTTTCAAGCCTCGGGGCTGGGATTTGAACCACTCCGTCAGGCAGATGGGACCTGGCTCCCTTAACCACCAAGCCGCAGACAGCTCTAAACTTTAAGTGCTTTTTTCCATAAAGTTTTGAAGACTTCTTACATTTATTATTCACAATAATATTAATATGTCTATTTATTTCTTATAGCTTCCTGTTCTGTTTTTCTGTTCAATGAAAATAATGCTAAGCAGGATAGATTAATGTAGCTGAATTGATTGGTATTTTAAGAAACAGTCCACAGAGGAAAAAAAACACACATGCTTAATAAAATCTAAAGGAAGAATTTTATAAAAATTCGACTGTCCAAATATAGAGCAGGAAAGAAAATTCACTTAAATTTACAGTATGGCTACAACATAGGTCTTCTTTGGTTCCCCCACAGAAAAGAAAATTAGTATATTGTAGAGCTATCTGTGCTCCCATGTTTATTACAAAACTATTCACAATAGCTAGATTATGAAATCAAACTAAGTATTATAAACAGGTGAACAGATAAAGAAAATGTAGCACATATACACAATGTAATACTATTTAGCCTTAAAAAAAGAAAGAAATGTTATAACTGGAGGCAACATAGACAAGTCTGGACATTACATTATGTTAAATGAAGTCAGTTAGGCACAGGAGAAATACCATGTGTTCTCACCCACACGTGGAAGCTGAAAAGGTTGATCTTATAGAAGCAGAGTAGAACAGTGGTTACTAAAGGCTGGGATGGGCAGGTGGAAAGGGGGATAAGGAGATGTTCAACAAATGAAAAATTATGATCAGATAGGAGGAATAAGTTCCAGTGCTCTACAGCAAGTATGGAGACTGTAGTTAACAATAATTTATTGTCTATTTCAAAATGCCTAGAGGAAAGGTTTTCTGGGCTTTTGTTGTTGTTTTGTTTTTAAGACTTTTAGCACTCGCCAGACAGAGAGAGACAGAAAAGAGACCCCCTAGGTGGCATGGCCATGTCACAATCCCTTCCTCTCCATTCTCTTCCTGGGATTTTGGCATGCATGTACATGCAGCTGGTGTAATTTTTCAAGCCATGGGGTCCAGGACTCAAACTGTGATTGGCCATGTGGGAGTCTAGCATCTTAACCACCACACCAAATACTGACTCCAAAAGTGTGGGATTTTTTAATGTTACCAACATGAAGTAAAGATAAATATTTGAGGGGATGGATATGCTAATTGCCTTGATTACAATGTGCACATTACTCACTAAACTCACATAATTAAAATTATACTATAGCTGATACGTCTGTACAATTTTTATGTATCAATTAAAAATAATAGAATGATGGGCTTTCTTGGTGATGGAGGAATAAAACCAGAGGCCACATTTTGCAACATAGAGTTTGATTGATTCTGTTCCTTCTGAGGAACCTCACATTGGAACACACAGAGCAGAACCCTAGAAGACCTGATTCTGATACCCACAGATCAAATCAGGTTTCCCCACTATTAAATGCACATGGTAAAGATAAGATGTGGGCCAATTAGCCCCTAGGCTAGATGCAGATTATGTGCTGACTCTTCTATGCCAATGTAATGAAGAGATAACACTGTTACTCATCTAGCCTCACGCTAATCACCTCTATCATTGAAAGGAAGAAAACATAATGATGTTCCTTTACTAGGTTAATAAATGAGACACAACAGAAAAAACAAATGCATGACCTAATGTCATAAAATCAGAGTGGCAAACCTCTTAGAAGTCCTCACTCTCAAGCTAGGATTCTCTTTCATACACTATGCTCTGCTTTCTGAAATGTATTATCTGAGTTGTTTTAAACATGTGGTTAGAAAAAGGATAATTCAAAGCTAAGTGTCTGTTCTTTCCACTCTGCCTTCTCTTGACATCAGGATGTTAGAAATAAAGTGGATTAAAAATAGTATCGGCTGTCACTAACTAGTTGCAGAATATCACTTGAAGGTTGGCCCTGTTTGTTCCTTTCTCTTCTATAACCTGATGATAGCAGAGACTGCCTTAGCCTACCAACATATGGTTTGAGGAAGAATTTGACAATGGATTTGCACATGCTGTGAACAGTATAAAGTCTTATTTGCTATAATAATAGCACCATTTGCATCAACGAAACACTAATAACCCAACCCTTTCTGAGTTTTGACAACACTTCATCTGTATCTGTCTTAAGATGCTGTGATGCCTGGACCAATCAAAGCTTGTCTGGTTTCTCCAATACCTGGCAACAAATTTTAATTTCTCTTGTGTGATGAACAAGTCCTTTTATGCTTAATTCGGATGACAATCTAAATAGAGTAAAGAGTGTTTCCGAATGAATCAGTTTATTGAAGAAAATACACACACAAGCAGAGAACAGTCAAATACATAGGCTATTAAAAGGTAAATAAGTAAGAATGTGCTAGAATGTCCACAGATAAGCTTCAATATTGAAGATATTTTACATCAGACACTTCATGGAAGCCCATACTGTTGTGTAATGATATGTAGTGATTATAATGTTCTCATATCTTGAAAAAAAATGGACATTAGCAATGGGGAAGTAAAAAGAACCATTAATGACTTATTCTGTGATAAGGGCATTAATCTGTGTGGGTGTATGAGTTGGTGTGGGTAATGGGGTATGTGTGTGAGTGTATTGGTACACATATAGCAGTACTCTCCCCGGGAGGGTAGTACTTTGACTTGTGCTTCCAGGGAAAAGAAGAATGTATTCTAATATATTCATTTTACTAAACCGTTTTATAATTAAGAGACAAATTTTCCAGAGAGCTGACCTAGATCAATTTGTGATCACTGAAAAGTTTAAAAATAATTGACTGTAGGACCAGCAGATGGCATAATGTTACATCGCCGGACTCCAACATGGCTGACCGTGGTTTGAGACTCAAGCCAGGAGGATTGAAACTCATAGCAAGCACATGTGTATGCATGCCAAAGATCCCAAGAGGAGAATGGAGAAGAAGGGATTGTAGCATGGCCATCATGGGGTAATTTCTCACTTTCTGTCTCTCTGTCTCTCTCTGTGTCTCCAGGGAGCACGTGTCCTATACAAAAATATCTTAAAGTAAATAAATAAACAAAATAATTGACCCTAAAGAAAGCCAAAGTCTTTGACATCAGCAAAGAATGCCAAATATTTTATGAGTAATATTCAAAAAAGTGGATCACTCTATGCAATGTGATCTGTCTTTGCATCTCTATTTTGTTCAGTTTTAGGATTCTTTTTGGAAAGATTTCTGCTATATGGTGCATAAACTCACCTGGTAGACAGAGAAAGATAGAGAGAGAAAGTAAGAAATCACCTTCCATGGGAGATGCCCACACTGCAATCCCTTCTCCAAACTCCTCTAGGAGGCTGGTTGACCATTTGATTCATGTCCCAAACTTGGTGTTTTTAAAACAGTCCAGGCATGTATGTACACATGCCCAAAATCTTGAAAGGAAGAAGAAATGAAGGAGAAGGGATCGTAGCATGACTATTCCCACATGGGGTGCTTTCTCACTAAAATAGAAAAAGAAAAGAAGAAAGGAAAAAAGAAAAGAAAAGAATAAATGCAAAAAGATACAAGAAAAGACATTCCATGTTCATGGACTGAGAGAATCAATACTACATTTTTTTTACAATGTCTACATTGAGAAAAAAAAACAAAAAATAAGCAAGCAAACAAACAAAAAAAAAAAAACCCTACAAATTCAATGTAATATTTGTCAAAATACCAATAACATTCTTCACAAAAATAGAAAATTATAGAATTGATATGGAATCACAAAATATCCCAAATAGCCAAACCAATTCTGAGCAAAAAGAATAGAGCTAGAGGCATTATACTACAGGATTTCAAAATACACTCTAAAGCTATAGTAACAAAAATAGCATGGTACTGGCAGGGAAGGGGCATACACATAGAATAATAAAACTAAACAGAAACTAAAAATTAAATTCATTTATATATAGCCAGCGGATTTTTTTTTTCAAGTTTTGTTATAGGGTGCATGTACTTGCTGGAGAGAGACAGAAAGAGAGAGAGAAAGAGAGAGAATGAGAAGTCTCCCCTCTGTGGGGATGGCCATGCCACAATCCCTTCTTCTTCATTCTTCTCTCAGGATTTTGAGCATGCAGGCACACATGCCTGGAGTGTTTCCCAAACTGCCAGGTCCAGAACTCGAACTGCAGTCATCCAAATGGGACCCAAGCACTTTAACCACCCCACTTTAACTCCACACCTCTGGCTGACTCCAGCCAGTTAATTTTTTTTATAAAGGTGCCAAAAACACCCATTGAGGAAAAGACAATTTCTTCAATAAATGGTGTTAGGAAAACTAGACATCCATAGGTAGAAAATTGAAGCTAGACCTGTATTTCTCACCATACACAAAAATCAACTCTAAATGGACTAAAACTTAAACCCTGACACTGTGAAGCTTCTAGAAGAACACATAGGTGAAACACTTTAGGACACTGGTACAGAATTCATGAGTAGAACCTCAAAAGCACAGGCAATATAGTTAGACGAATGGGACTATCTCAAACTAAAAATCTAAACAGTAAAGGAAACAAACAGAGTGAAGAGAACCCAGAGAATGGCAGAAAATATTTGCATACTATTCATCTCACATGATATTAAAAACCATTTTAGACAAGAAACTCAAACAACTCAGCAGAGAAAAAAACAATTGTTTTAAATAGTTTTTTTTTAAATGGGTAAATAATCTCAATGAACAGCTCTCAAATTAAGTCACATTAACACAAATGCATTACAAACATGAAAAAAAATGCTTAACATCACTAATTATTAGAGAAATGCCAATCAAAACCACAATGAAATATCATCTTACCCCTGTAAGAGTGGTTATTACCAAAAAGACAGAAATTAACAAATGTTAGTGAGGATGCAGAGAATGGGATGCTCTGTAAAAGAGGTGGCAACAGAAATTAGTAAGGCCATTATAGAACATATTGGGTTGTTGAAAAAGTCATGACATATATTTTTTATGCAAAAATGCATCATGATTTCTCCAACAAACCAATAGTATGGAGGTGCCTGAAAAAACGAAAATGTCTTATGATCTGGCAAAACCACTACTCGGCATATATCCAAATGAAACCAAATCAGTATGTTGTAAAGATATCTACACCATAATGTTCATTGCAGTACCATTCACAACAACCAAGATTTGGGAGCAACCTGTGTCCATCAATAGATGAATGGGCAAATAAAATGTGATACACATATACAATAGAAAATTATGCCATCATTAAATATGATTAAGTCCTATTTTGATGTTAAATGGGAAAGTCTGGAGGACATCATGTTAAGTGAAATAAGCCACATAAAAAGAAATACCACATGTTCTCCTTCAAATGTGGAAAGAGAAAAAAAAAATTACCTTGTAGTTGTACAGAGCTGAAGAATGACTGCAAGAGACTCAGAAGGATGGGATGGTGTGGGTGAGGGGTGGGGAGGGATGTTGATTAGCAGAAACAAAATTGCAGGCCAGTAGGTGGCATGGTGATTAAGGCTCTGGATTCCACATGGCCAGTGGCTTGAAAAACATGCCGGGTAAATGTACATGCATGCCCAAAATCCCAAGAGAAGAATGGAGAAGGGATTGTGGCATGGCCATTCCCCTGGAGAGTGATTTCTCTCTCTCTAGCAGTGTACACAACCCATAGGAAACAAAACAAAACAAAAAACAAAGCAAAATAAAACAAAACAAAGAAGAAAGAAAGAGAGAAAAGAAAGAGTGAGTCAAAATGGCAGATGGGGACGGAATCCTTTCTAGTATTATAAAATACAGTGGGGAGAATATAGAGACAATAACTTGCTGTGTATCTCAAAATAACTGAAAGGAAGGATTTTGAATGTTCCCAACACAAGTAAGGACAAAGTTGAAATGGTAGGTATGCTAATTACCCTGAGTTAATCATTACGCATGGGGTTCTTTACCAAAAACTCATACTGAACTCCCACAAATATGAGCAATTATTATATGTTTAATAAAACTCTTTTTTTTTTAAAGGAAAGAGCTCTGTTAAAACCTACAATCATTGCTTCCAATTATCAGGCTTGGCCTTTACAAAGAGGCCCTTCCAGTTTCCTGGTCAGTCACAAGACACAATTTCATACTTGAAAAGAATGGTTAAGAGCTACGCGGCACATGGAGGCAGATGACGTTTGTATCCCTGATGACCCAGCACTTTGTGGCTTAATAAGAGTCCTCTGAAGTTTCTAGGAAATTTCAGAACTGGATTTACTGTTTCACTAAATCGCCTTTTCATATTCTTTAATCTGATTTCCATTGAATGGTTTACAGTTCCCTGAATGATTTTTCATAGGACTTTCTATTACATAAGTTAACCCTTCTCCTCAATGTTCATTGCCATTTTCTTCAAAATATATTGATAATATGTAATTCGTTTATGATATTTAACCCAATTCTTTATTTAACTCCTACATATCCTGAGTTCATTGTAAAGTTTTTTCCCCCTCCTTACATTTTACCTGCAGTCTTTATATTTACTTATAAGATCTGTACCATTTTTCCACTATGTATTTAATGCATCTGGAATTTGTTTTTTTTTTAATGTGGGATAAGATAGGGGTCCAATTTTTGTTCTTATAGATGACTATTCTGCTATGCTAGCACCAAATGTCGTGTGTTATCTTACATATTTTGAAATCTTTCTCACCCTGGGCCTCTCTTCTGTTATACTGTGCTATTTTTCACCCTGCATCTAGCAATGTTCTAACATTTGCTTGAAACAGTTCTCTATTATTATTTTTTCTACGTTTCTTACGATTTTTAAATGTATGTTCTTTCTTGTGAATTTTAAACTAATTTAATACCGCTCTACTAAAATGCTTTTCTACTAGAAAGCTAATTGTAATTTAAATTTACATATCGCTTTTTGAAGAACTGACATTTAAATTACCTCAATCCCTCCCCCCTTAGGGTGCTCCTGTCCTAGGTTCCCTCAGTTCTTTTCTGTTCCTCAGGAATTTACAGGCCTGGTAGCTTTCTTGGATTTATCTCCATTTGAATTTATTTCCACTTATAGAATTTTTCTTTTCACTATTGTGAATGAAATATTTCATTGTACACTTTTATTTTCAAATTCTAAGCACTACTGATATGAGCACCACTGGTTTTATATAAATATTACATATTTTCACTTTATCAAATTTTCCTTTTGTTTTCAATAGTTCTATTCTAAATTGTTCAAGATTTCTACATATACAAATAGATTCTCAGCAAAGATAGAAATAGGCTCTAATTTTCCAATATTTATTCTAATTACTTCACTTTCCATTCTCATCTTTTTTGCTGGAACTTCAAAGCAATGTTGAACATTAACAGGGATTAACTGTTATCCTTCTCTAGTTTTAACTTAGATTTTTGTCTGAAATTTTGAACAATATTTATTATTAGTATTTTGTTTTGCTTTGTTTTGGGAAAGTATATGCTTAAGCAACTTTCTACTATTATTAATTTTTTTTTAGAGAGAGATTTTTGCTACAGGGTGTGTGTGCTCCTCAGAAAAACAGACAAACAGAAAAAGAGAAATCACCCCCCAAGGGGAGATGGACACACTGCAATCCCTTTTCCTCCATTCTCCTCTTGGGATCTTGTTTTTATATAGGAATTGCTGTTAACATTTTAATTGATTTTTTTTTTTTGGAGAGATTTTTGCTATAGGGCACGTGTGCTCGCCAGACAGACAAAGAGAGACATAGAGATAGAAAGCGAGAAATCACCCCCCAGGGGGGATGGCCACGCTGCAATCCTTTCTCCTCCATTCTCCTCTCGGGATCTTGGGCACGCACGCACATGCACCCGGCATGAGTTTTAAGCCACCAGGTCCGGGACGCGAACCGCAGTCGACTATGTGGGAGTCCAGAGACATAGCCATTACACTAACTGCTGGTTCCCTGATTTTTAACACCCTTTTATGCAGTATAATATTTTCAACCTCTAGTTTTTATGGAAAAAAATATGAAAATATACTACTTAAAATAAGTTTTACTTGGGTTTACAATAATATACATTTGGTTATTTTGGGCATCTCCTTTCACAGATTTTATTTTAAAATATTTGCATTTATATGTATAAATGAATTTATTCATACTGTTATTCAATATATTTACTAGGCTTAAATGCCAAAGTTAATTTAGAAGATTTCAAATTTTTCTATAGTCTTGAATTATTTAATAATACTGAAATTTGTGGTTAGATCAAATTAATCTTTAAATCTGTTTAAAGATTTTCCAAAGATAGAATATTAATCACCTTTCTCATCTCTTCTTCAATAACTCATCTGCTTGAATTTTCAATTTTTTTGTTTCAAGTCTGAAAAATTCGATTTTTCTGGGTAACCATGTAATTCTATCATGAAAATGTTGTTATACTAGAGCTGCATATTTTGTTGCTTAACTAGGAAGACTCAGAAACCTAGGAAGAAGGTTAATCTGAGCGAGAGGCAGAGGTCATGCTAGCTGGGGAGGTATGGGTTCCAGGAACCTCAGAGTTCGCTTTGGGAGGGAAAGTGTGGACAATCACACCTTTATGCGCTGGGGAGTCCTCCCGCAGAGGCAGCTCCCCACTTTCTTTGCCATTATTGCTGGGGCAGGATTATATACCCTCCCATCACCTTTAATCCCCTTTCCCAGCCCAACTCTTCTAGA
>NW_006204891.1:34964-36279 GCF_000334495.1 Tupaia belangeri chinensis
GGAACTTGGAGATTGTGCAGAGATGCAGCCTTATTCAGGATGCCCAAATGAGCATGAATATATTTATTGATTTTCTTTAAGAACACTTAACTTTGAATACCTAGGATCTTGGAGGAAAAGTTCAGACTTTGAAAGGTTAGGCAGTATTGGCTTCTAGATATATTTATAGGACTCCAGGAGAAAGTCCAGGAAATCCGAAATTCACTTATTCACTTAAGTTAGTGTTTTTATGTCTACTCTACACCTGACATGGCCGCCAGCCATTGGGAATGCACAGCACACCCAGGGGACTGCCTGGCAGTGTGTCTGGCCCCAGCAAGGGAGGGATTCTGTAGTTACTAGTGCTACGCATGCACTGCGAGCCAAGTTTGTATTTCATTGTCCAGTACATACGCCAGCTCAGTTCTCAGCATCATGAGGGAAGCAACCAACCTCTCTCTCAGGAGACAGCCCAAGATGGGCTGCGAGGCAGACAGAGCATGTCAGTCCTGGCAGCCCTGGGAAAACGCCGATTTCCCCTCACTGCACAGAAGTAAGATTTGCTCAGCATTCATGATCATCTTTGAGACTAATTCCCTCATGTTGTGAAACCTGAACAGATCTCATCTCTAAACACAATGTCCATAAATGTTAAAAAAAAGAGAGACTCCCACATTCAGAGTAGACTGCTTATGATACCAGCTTTAGTGAAATCTACAATATTGGTTACGGAAGATGGAACTTTTACAAGACAGACCCTCTATGCGATTAGAACATGAGTTGTTCATTAGCCTCCCTGCCTCCATTTGCCCTGGCAGGGTGACCAGCTGTTTAAGTTTTCCTGGAATTGGAGGACAGGGGTGGTGGGCAGGTTCCTAGAATGTTAGAACAGTTCTGGCTGAACCAGGAGACGTTGGCACCCTGCTCCTGGAAAACACCTTTTCCTGGCCCTCGACTAAGTGATCCAGCAGGTTTGGTTCTCTTGGGGGGTCAGAAGCTTTTTTATTTTTAGAGCTTTTTGCCCTAGGGTGCATGTACTCAGCAGAGGGAAACAGAGACAGTGAGAGGGAAAGTGAGAAATCACCCTCCAAGGCAGATGGCCATGCCACAGTCCCTTCTCCTCCATTCTCCTTCCAGGATCTTGGGCATGCACGCACACACCTGGCGAAAGTTTCAAGCAACTGGGTCCAGGACTCAAACCACAGTTGGCCATGTGGGAGTCTAGCAATATAACCACTATACCATCTGCTGGCCCCAAGGCCAGAAGCTTTTAAGACGTTTTTTATGAGACAGCAGGTGGTGTGGCAGTTGCTGCTAGATTCCCACATGACTGACT
>NW_006204892.1:0-1019 GCF_000334495.1 Tupaia belangeri chinensis
ATCAGGTGTGATATGGTTCCTTGACTGTTAATACAGGCTTAGCGTTCCGTGTGTACTTAACAGCATAATTATCAGCGGTGAGTCTGTATAAATTTTTCTCTAGGAATCGTTCAGTTTTGGGTGTCAGTATGTATTTGGTGATATGGGGCCTATTATGAACCCAGACAAATTTTATGATTTTTTTTTCTAAAATTGTGAAGTAAGTCTCTGGTAATTTTAATTGGAATTGTGTTAAATTTATAAATTATTTTGGGTAGAATTGATATTTTAATTCAGTTAATTCTTCCAATCCAGGAACATGGAGTGTCTTTCCACTTTTTTTTAATCCTTTTCCATGTTTTACATCATATATATGGCTATTATAAATGGAACTGCTTTCTTCAATTCTACCTCAGTCTGTTCACTGTTGGAGTATAGAAATGCTACAAATTTTTGTATGTTAGTTTTGTATCTTGCCACTTTCCTATGTTCATTTATCAGTTCTGGAAGATTTCGGTGGATTCTTCCGGGCCCCACTCCTCCACGTATACCACATCTGGCACTCACACCATTCTCTTGTATTTGTACATCCTTTAGCCCATCAGTTTCAGTTATAGAGTGCGAACACTTGGTATATATTAAGTGGGGACATACAATGTCTCTCCTTCATAGCCTGGCTTGCTTCACTCAGCAGTAAATCTTCCATACTCTTCCACTTTCTGTCAAAAACCAGGGTTTTATTGTGTTTTTTTTTTATGGCTGAATAGTATTCCATAGAGTATATGTGTGACAGTTTTACAATCCATTTGTCCATATGGGGGCATTTGGGTTGGTTCCATGTCTTAGCAATCATGAAAAGTGTCACAATAAACATCGATGTGTGAGCACTTTTCCAATGAAGAATTCTTCTGTCCTTTTAATAGATGCCAAGGAATGGGATTGCTGGATCAAATCGTAGTTCTTTTTGTAGACTTTTGAGGAATCTCCAAATTGTTCTCGATAGTGGTTGGACTAACTTACATTCCCACCAGCAGTGTAAG
>NW_006204892.1:1992-6765 GCF_000334495.1 Tupaia belangeri chinensis
GGTTAGCTTTATCCCTAAGTATCTTGTACTTTTGGTGACTATGGACAATGGAATAACTTTTTTTCAGTTCTATTTCTATCTGCCTGCTGTTTGTATATAGAAATGTTATAGACTTCTGTATATTAATTTTATATCCTGCAAATTTACTGTATTCCTGCATTACGTCCAGAAATTTTTTCATGGAAATCATTGGGTCTTCTATGTACAGATTCATGTCATCTGCGAATAGAGAGTTTCACCTTTTCTTTTCCTATCTGGATGCCTTTCATTTTTTCCTCTTTTCTGATTGCGTTGGTGAGGACTTCCAATACTATATTGAAAAGAAGTGGAGAGAGTGGTCATCTGCTCATAAAGATAATTTAACTTCTTCTTTTTCTAGGTGAATGTCTTTTATTGTATTCTCTTGTCTAATTACATTGGCTACGACTTCCAGTACTATATTGAAAAGGAGAGGAAAAAGTAGGCAGACTTCTCCTATTTCACTATGATGTTAGCTATGGGTTTTTCATATGACTTTTATTGTGGTCAGAAAGGATCCTTCTATGCCAGTTTTGCCAAGTCTTAATCATAAAAACATATGGTAGTTTATCATAGCCTTTTTCTATATAAATGGGTTCATGTGGTTTTTATTCTTCCTTCTATTAATATGATGCATTACATTTATGGTTTTACAAATATTTAACCACTTTTTGCAGCCCTGAAATAAAGCTAACCTGGTTGTGGTGTATTATTTAATGTCACATTGGATATGATTTATTAGTATCTGGATGAAAACTTTTGCATCTGTATTTAACAGTAATAGTGCTCTGTAAGTTTTTAGTTTAGTTTTGTTTTGTTTTGTTTTGTGATATCTGTGTCTCTTTTTGAAATGAGAGTGATGAAGTCTTCCTAGAATGAATTTGGAAGGGTTTTTCCTTTTAGATTTTTAGAAACAGTTTGAGTAGATTCAGGGATTAGTTCTTCTTTAAAAGTTTTGTAGAATTCAAATGTGAATTTATTAGTATCTAGGATCTTCTTTGTTTGGGAGACTATTACTGATTCAATTTCATTGCTTATTATTGGTCTGCTCAGGCTTTCTATGTCTTCCTGATTCAATCTTGGTTGACTAAATGTGTCCAAAATTTCTCATCCAGCTTTTCTTGTTTGTTGGTGTATAGTCACTCATAATATTGTCTGATCGTATTTTGTATTTCCATTATGTCTGTTATAACATTCCCTTCTTCATTGCTGATTAGATTATCTGGTGTGTCTATTTTGTTGTCTTTTCAAAACCCAGCTTGTGTTTTCTTTTTTATGTACAGATAATTTATTCTCTATTTCATTTATTTCTACTCCAATCTTTATTATTTCTTTTCTCCTAGCATTGCTTTTGTTGTTCTTTTTTTCCAAGTCCTTGAGGTTTGTGATTAGATTGTCTATTTGCCACATTTCCATCTTTCTTTCTTGGGAGCACTAGTTGCTATGAACTTCCCTCTTAGGACTGCTTTTGCTCTATTCCATAGGTTATGAAAACTTATATGCTTGTTACAACTGGCTTTAATGAATATTTTGATTTGTTTTAATTTCTTCACAGCCTGCAAAGTCATTCATACATAGGTTGTTTAGTTTCCATATTTTTTGTGTAATTTGAGGTGTTTCTCTGTAGTTAATTTGAAGTTTGATTCCATCATGATCAGAAAATAAGCTAGATTGAGTTTTTCTCTATTTGAATGTTTAAAGGTTTGATTTTTATCTTATCATGTGATCAATCTTTAAAAATGTTCCATGCAGGGATGCAAAAAATGCATATTTTGTGGAAGATAAAAAGTTTTATAATTATCTGTCAAGTTCATTCAATTTATCAGTTACATCCTGTATCTATTTTCTTTTCTTTTCTTTTTGTCTAGATGATCTGTTTAGAGGAAACAGTGAAGTGTTGAGTGCTCCAGTGATTATCGTGTTGCAGTCTATCTCCCATTTTAGATAAAGCATTTGGGTGCTCCAGTATTGGGTGCTTCGTGGTGAATTAACCCTTTTAGTACTACATAGTGCCTTCTTTGTCTCTTCTTGCAGTTTTTGTCTTCAGATTGATTTTGTTTGATATCAATATTGAGTCTCCAGCCTTTTAAAAAAATTGATTCACTTGGAATATCTTGTTTCGGCTCTTCACTTTCAGTTGATGTTTGTCTTTGAAGTGCATTTCTCACAGGCAGCATATTGAAGGCTCCTATTTTTTAATCCTTTCAACTAGTCTGTGTCTTTTGGTTGGAGAATTTAATCCGTTAACATTTGATCTTACTATCAATATTCATGGACTTGTCCCTGCCATTTTCTTATCCACATTCTTGGATTTTTGTTGTTGTTCTCTTATTTCTGTTTGTCTCTGTTTAGTTTTCCTGATATGGTACTTCCATCAGTTCTTCTTGAAGAGTTGGTCATATTGATGATTTATTTTTTCAGTTTTTGTTTATCTGAAAATGCTTTTACTTGTCATTCTTGTATAAAGGAAAGTCTTGCCAGATACAGTATTCTTAGTTGAAATTGTTTTTCCTTTCAGTGTTTTGAATATACCTTTCCATTCTTTTCTTGCTTGCATTGTTTTGGTATAAAAGTCTGATTTTAGCTTAATGGGATAAATTTTGTAAGTAATTTGATGTTTCTGTCTTGCCATACTTAGAATCTTGTCTTTGTTCATATTTTTCAAAAGAATTATTAAATTCTATTTATTTACTTATGTATTTTAACCAGAGAGATAGAGAGAGAAGGAAAGTAAGAAGGTAAGCCACTGGGTCTGGGACTCAAAGCATGGTCAACCATTTGGGAGTCCAGTGTCTTAACCATGCTCCCTGCTGGCCTACATCGCTGGCCTACATCTGTGGTTTTGATCCATCTGTCTATGATGTACTGTGGAGAGGAACTTCTTAGGTTGATTCTAATTGGGATCCTTTGTATTACTTGGGTCTGGATGTTTGAATGCTTCTCTAGGTTTGGAAAGTTTTCTTCAAGTAGCTCATAAAATAGATTATTTATCTCCTTATTAAATTCTTCACTTTGTGAGATAGCAATTATTCAGATATTTGGGTGTTTAATGGTATCTAGTATTTCCCATATGTAATTCTCATCTTTGTTTTTTTCTTTTTTTTTTTCTCCATTCTTTTGGATTATTTTTTTCAAGGTGAGATGTTTTATCTTCTAGATCTGAGATTCAGTCCCCTGCATGATTTAATTTGCTATTTGTAATTTTGAAGGAGGTTTTGATTTTTTGTATTATAGCTTCCATCTATAATATTTTTAACTTTAATAGTGCCTATTTCTTTTTTCAACCATGGAAGAACTTTCTCATCTCCTGGAGTTCATTGTCTCTCTCTTGCAACTCATTTAGTTTTGTCCCTATAAATACTCTTATTTGTGTATCTGACATTTCCTTGAGTTCTGCTGTGCTGTCTGTGGATGATGAGGAGTTGGTCTTTTATCTTGTGGAAGAGATTTTGTTCTTTTTGGCTTCTCAAATTTCTCCTGAACCTGTGCTGGTTTCTGCCATCTGATTAAGTACACAGGGCTTTGTAATTCTTTGACTATATTCTCTAGTGGTGGGGAGAAAAATAAATTAATTAAAATTAAAATAAAAAAGAAAAACCACACCTTTTCTTCTCCCATGTGTTCCTGGTAGGGGTACGTGTCTTTCAATCAGACTAGGGTGTAATGAGCCAGTTTCAGGTGCTTGGATCCTCTAACAACCTCTGAGAATGAGATGCACCTTGAACTGAGCTGGAAATAAGTAACTACAGAGAGTGTGCAACTCATGTGCAGTGCACAGTGATCTGTGGAATCTGGAAGTGCCTTGCTCCCTAAATCTTTGTTGGGCAGGACTTAAAATTGCAGTGGAGAGGAAGCAGGCATGAAAAATTCCAAAGGCATAGACCTGTGCAGCATAGTTCTTCTTTAGCACTTTCCTGCCTGGGCCTCTGCTGTACAGGTGGATGTGACTTGGAATGCAGCAGTTTTATTTATTATTATTATTATTATTTATATATTCAATCACCATACATCATTTAGATTGTAAAGAAAATTTATCCACCATGATATATACCTTGGACCAGTTCAGTTGATAATACTACATATGTCATTAACAGATAATAAGCAATATCTGTATCCCATAATTGTCTTACCTCTCTATAACTGCCCATTTTTTTTAACTAATGTACTGCTATACTAATAGTGGTAGGGATTTGATTTATGGATTTGCTGACAAGGACTTGTCATTTTTTTAAATTTTATTTTATTTTTGTTTATATTTAATTACTATGTATTTTTACAGTGTACAATATTGCATTTTCCAGCATAAATACAGTACATATCAGTCAAGATAAAGATATTACCATATATATTATCATCAGCAAATAACTTTTCATTTTTCTGTCAATTCAATGTATCATTTTGCTTTCCCCATCCCTGTCCCTCCTTCCCTCTGTGACCCACCCCTTTATTATACCTATCCTTACTATCTCTAGAATCACAGTTGCCCGTCCTATTACTATACCTTGCAAACTTTCCGTTTTTGCTCTAGAGTGTGGACATTTGGTGTATATAGAAGGAAGTCATACAAAGTCTGTCTTTCCTAATCTGGCTTGCTTTGCTTAGTGTTAGGTCTTCGATATTCATCCAGTTTGTAACAAATATTATGGTCTCATTCTCTTCTTGCCTGAGTAGTATCCCATAGAGTACATATGCCATGTTTTTTCAGTCCACTCATCTATTTTTAAACATTCAGGTTGATTACATGTCCTAGTGATT
>NW_006204893.1:0-788 GCF_000334495.1 Tupaia belangeri chinensis
TGGTTCTGCAAACTTTAAAGCACCATGCCCTTGTAAGGAAGTGGCAGTCTGAAGTGATAATTCCTTACCTTTTTCAGCTTTCCTATGGCTTTTGTGCTTCTTTGAGGAGGATCATACAATGTATGTGTCTTGTGTTACTCACAAACACATGTAACAGATAAGATACTTTTCCTGAGAAGACACTTTTTGACAGTGTGTGTGCTAAAGAAAAAAAAAAAGATTTTAACAGTAGCCTAAATAATGCATATTAGAATTTTTTTTGAGAAGTTTTTGCTATAGGGCTTGTGTGCTCACCAGAAAGACAGAGAGATACAGGGAAGTCACCCCCCAGGGGGGCATGGCCATGATGCAGTCCCTTCTCCTTCATTCTCCTCTCAGGATCTTGGGCATGCATGAACATACGTATGGCTTGAGTTTAAGTCACCAGGTCCGGGACCTGCACTGCGGTCGACTACATGAGGGTTCAGCAACATAGCCATTAAGCTAACTATTGGTCCTGTATATTAGAAATTTAGTCTTTTATGGAAGATATTGGTAGATAATATTCAGCACATCTTATATTACTGTGAGTTAACAGAATTATTATTTTCTTATTAATAAAAGAAGATATCAACTCACAGATTAACATCATAACATTCTTGTAGTCTAAGAGTCTATATTTTCATTAGTGAAATGCACTTAGTGACTGTCAGATCCTTGTCCCTCAAAGTGTAGTCCCCAGAGCAGAACAAGTTCTGGAATGGTTCCTACAGCTCTGCAAGAGTAAGAAAATCAAGTGAGAGGACAAA
>NW_006204894.1:0-1967 GCF_000334495.1 Tupaia belangeri chinensis
TTTCTTTTTGTTCTCTTAATAAAAAGTACACAAAAAAATGTGGGGGGAAAACGGTATAGAAAGCAAGCATAGATACCAGAGACAGTGTGGGAGGAGAGTGGGAGATGGCAGAGGGTAAGAGATAGGGAATCAAGGATGGGGAGAAAAAGCAAAACATACAGAAAAGAAGAAATGGAAGATCATTTGCTGACAATAACATGTTTGTTGATGTGCTTGATTGAGACAATATACAGTGTACTCTGGATGGAAAATCTCATTTTGTACACTGTAATGATGTACAGTGAATGAATGCAAATAAATAAATTGAAATTTAAAAAAAGAAAGCCCAGGTTCAGAACTTGTCCACATTCCCATAGTCAAAGCAGTGAGAGATCAAGTCACAGGAGAACCCGTAGTTGTTCTTGGCATAGAGACTGGCATAAGGGCATAGACAACGAGAAAAGAGAAAAGGAGAAGGAGAAAGGCAAGGACAAGGAATTCCATAACATCAAATGTGGAGAATCTGGAAACATCAAAGCTGGATTAGAACATCTGCTGCCAGCTGAACAGGCCAAAGCCAGACTACGGCTGGTTCTTGAAGTTGCTGCAAAAACTGAAGAAGTGTTAAAAGCCAAAGAAAGAAATGAGAAAGAAGCAAAGAGAAGAAAAGAGGAAGACCAAGCCACCCTGGTAGAACAAGTGAAAAGAGTAAAAGAAATTTACCGAAAGTGATTCTTTGGTTTAGCGGATTCTTTTGTTCCGATCAAGTAAAGAAGTCAAAAGACAGTAGAATCTACTGAAGTGAAACATGAAGCTTCAGCATCTGAACCAGCATCAGTAATTTCTAACCCACCCAGTACTGAAAAAGAAATAGACCCCAGTATCATCCCTACTGCTATCAAGTACCAAGATGACAATTCTTTGGCCCATCCAAATTTGTTTATTGAGAAAGCTGAAGCTGAGGAAAAGCAGTACAAGACATTAATTGCTCTCTGACAGGAACGTCTAATGGGCAGTCCTGTGGCTTAAGTAATATACATATGATTGAATTGACATATTAGAAATTCAGGTTTTTAAATCCCAATATTAACTTTTTACTCTTAGAAAAGAATTTAGCTGATGACTGCAGCGAGCTGTATGGGCACAGCTGGGTACTACTTTATAGAATGTTCATTCTACTCACTGGGGTCTATGCCTAAAGTCAGACTTGGGTACATGTATAGGTATGTGTCAGCTGTGTTAGCTATTGGATATATTTAGACTAATTAAGTTCATTGGCAGATTAAGTAATATACATATGATTGAATTGACAAACACATTAGAAATTCAGGTTTTTAAATCCCAATATTAAGTTTTTACTCTTAGAAAATAATTTAGCTGATTATATAAAAAGTTAATTTAATTTTTCTCTCATATAGGCCTGAATGTTAGTTCATTTGAACTGTATCAAACATTGCAATTATTAAAACTAGTGTACAAATTTAAATACATGAAAATGTTATACTGTTAAGACAGGTGAACATAATCACTATTAAAAAAATTCTGATTCCAAGGCTTGAGTGACCTTCCTGAGTTGGCAATACATCACACACTCTTGCTAGAAGGATTAAACATATGTCTGTTTAAACCTGAGTTAGACAGGTTTCCTGTGTTCTGTAAGTCCTAGTAAATGTTTGAGCGCAGAATAGCCCTGAAAAACTTGGGATCTCCCATAGTATTGGCAAAATTAACATAACTCACCACACATCTGTACCTATGAACAGCTCTCAACAGACAACAAGCTTTCTGGTGTGTGGTGGAAGTTCCAATGTGGACTGACGGCATCTTATTTAGGAGTTTACATACCACCAGCAACTGGTGGAGAAACTTCACTTAAGAAAAATAGGAATAAAGCACATTTGTGACATGGTTGGAGTGTGTTTTTCTTATAGTGAGGAAAGAGATGAGCAACAAAAAAATCTGGGCATCAGTGATCAGCCCTGTAGAGA
>NW_006204894.1:3432-7856 GCF_000334495.1 Tupaia belangeri chinensis
TTTGTAATTTTTGCTTTACAGATATTCCTTTCAACTCATAAGAAAAAAGCTAGAATTATGTGGCAGCAATATTGTATACTAGAATCAAAAGTAGGGGCTAGCAAATGACATTGTAGTTATGATGCTAGATTCACACATGACTGTTTGAGATTCAAGCCCTGGACCCAGCAACTTGAAAATCACACCAGATTCGTGTCTATGTGTGCCAAAAATCTCAAGAGAAAAATAAAGGATAAGGGATTGTCATGTGGCCATCACCCAAGGGGGTGATTTCTCTCTACCACTCTCTGTCTCTCTGCCCAGTAAGCACAGGTATCTGATGGCAAAAAAATTTAAAAGTGAATAAAAGCACACATTTGTGCTTGTTTACATCACCAGCCTGGTTCACCCACAGTTCACACTGAAAACCCACACCCAGATGACAAAACATATTCCCAAGCTGGGATGCAGATTCTGATGTTGAAATGAAGCCCCAGAGTGGGTCTGTCCCTGGTAAGGAGACAGATAGTGAGGGATTTAACTTTGGGAGCTAATGCCCTCCTAAACCTCCTCATGTATGGAAATAATCTCACATTTATCATCTTCATTTCTACCAGCAGGTTCTTACCTAAGTAAATTGCGAGGTTCAGAAACCCTTTCCCTCGCAGACAATCCAGGTGAGTCTTTTTGTAAGTGTGCCCATTAGTGATTTTCTTCACATACACAGTCAACTCTCATTCAGTGACAGTTTATTGCTCAGACCCAAAGACTGTCCAGAATATTGCCACAAGGTGACCAGAGTTACAACACAAACACAAAAGGACAGAATCCACAGGACAGCTGTACCTGGTCTTCTGGTTTCCAGGGATGAGGAGCTACAGACTGTCTGAGCAGCTGGAGGTCACACACAAGGGAGAGAGTTGCTTGGAATGCACCAGGGACCTTCCTTTCCTAACCTTTGCAGACTCAAGACTGGCCTCAGCTAAGTCACTGTCCTAAGGCCTCTGGTCCCATTGCAGGCTATTTAGCTGCTTCAGGGGGCCAACAAATGGCATAGTGGTTGCATTGCTGGACTCCCATATGGCTGCGCACAGTCTCAGACACAGTAGTTTGAAAATCACACCAGACATGGGTGTGTGCATTCCCAAGATCCTAGGAGGAGAATGGAGAAGAAGAGATTGCAGCATGACCATTCTCCCTGGAGGGTGATTTCTCACTTTTCCTCTCACTTTCTCTGTTTCTCTTTCTGGAGAGTATATGTGACCTCTGGCATAAATTTCTAAAAACAAACAAACAAACAAACAAACAAAAAAAAACACCATCAGAATCCCTGCTTAGTGCCTGTATTTACATATGTAGTCCAGGAGGAGAATTCAATACTACTTTATGTGGATTTTAAAAATGGCAAAAAATTCTTTCTTTAAAAAATAATTATGGAGAAACCAGGAATATGCATAGTGGTTACAGTGCTGACTCCCATGTGGCCAACTGGAGCTCAATTCTCAGGTCTGAAGATTTGCTTTCTCAGAACTTCCCCATCTCATTTCACTGTTTATTTTTTGCTTTATAATCTATTTTAATGTTTAGTTTATCTCTATTTTTGTAATGAACATAACTTGTTTTATGCAAAAAATAATTTTTAAAGCATGTTGCTGTACAATCCGTTTGCCAATTCAAAGCATGCAATCTCCTTTTCATAAATATATTTTTAAATTTAAATTTATTTATTTACATTCATTCACTATACATCATTACAACATACAAAATGAGATTTCCCATCTAGAATACACTGAATACTGGCTCAATCAAGCCCATCAACATACGTATTTTCATCAATAAACACTTTTCCATTTCTTATTTCCTGTATATTTTGCCTTTTTTGTCAACCTTGATTTCCTCTCTCTCACCCCCTGCCGTGTCCCAGTCTCCTCCTACACTGTCTCTGGTATCCATGGTTGCTTTCTATGCCTTTTGGCCCTATTTTATTGATTCACTAGTGAACTTAATTAATCTAAATATTTCCAATAACAAGCACAGCTGATATATACATATCCATGAACACAAGTCTGACTTTAGGCATAAACCTCAGTGAGTAGAATGAAAATACTATACAGTAGTACCCCACTATACAGTGGGGCTATATAGCTTACAACAGTCATCAAATATGTATTTTTATATTTTCAAGAAAAACAGTTTTCATGGACTGATTTTTTTCCTCCTGAAACTTTTTAAAATTAATTAATTTACATTCATCCCCTAAGCATCATCACAACATACAAAATGTGATTTCCCATCCAGAATATACTGCATAGTGACTTAATCATGCATGTTATCATCAATAATTTTCCATTTCTAGTTTCATATATACATATATATATTTACACCTATGTCTGATGCTCTGCCCTTTCTCACCCTCTTCTCACACTATCTCTGGTGTCTACACAGTTGTCTTCCATTCCTTATCCCCCCACATTTTATTGATCACACAATTTCTTAAATAATCTAACTACTTTCAATAGCAAGTTCAGCTGGTAATTCTAAGAAAAGCAGTTTTGAATTGCTAAGGAAATATGCTTAAATCTTAAAGCCTGGAAATACATTAGTACTCTGTTCAAATAGTAGGTACATAAACCTACTGACAGATAAAGACTGGACAAAAACTCTTAAAACCAGACAACAAAGCCTAGAAGAAAAGCAGCAATGTTTTAATCAAAAGTCACAGAATGCTATTTCACCAGTTCAGTCTCATGTACTTAATCTATCTTCTGTTGTGGTTCAATCTTTCCAAATAAATTTTGGGATATAATATTCAACTCCAGACTTGTCCCTATGATTAACTTGGCCATTTTCTTAGTTTTTCAACTCTTATTTCTGTGTGGTGTCAGAAGTATCAGTCTATAGCTTTCTTTCCTTGTCCTGTCCTTATCTGTTTTAAGGAAAAAGGTGGTAGAGCATTTGTAGAATGAATTAGGGAGAGATTCACCCTTCTGGATCTTTACAAATAACTTGAGCAGAGTGGGAGTTAATTCATCTTTAAACATTTTATAGAATTCAGAGGTGAAGCCATCAGGACCAGGGCTTTACTTTGTTGGGAGATTATTTATAGCTGATTCAATCTCCTGGTTTTTTATGGCCTATTCAGACTTTCTATATCCTCCTGGCTTAAACTTGGTAGATTATATGTGATTATTTTTACTTATTTTTAATTTGACAAAAGAGAAACAGAACCTTGGTCTTAAACTGTGGTCAACCATGTGGACATCCAGTGCTCTCAACCATTATACCATCTGCTGGCTGCTGATTTTCAACAATGATGCAAGGATCATAGGCTGGGGAGAGAACAGTACTACAACATGGTGCTGCAAATAGTCAATATCTATGTCAGAAAGAACGCAATACAAGCTTAAATGTAAGACAGATAACAAAACTACAGAAGAAAAAAAAAGGAAAATGTCTCAGGTATTGGTCTGAGCAAAGATTTGTTGAAGATTTTAAAAATCAGAGGAAACAAAAGCAAAAAGTTATTATGCAACTGTTATAGCAAAGTTAAATGATTCTGCCCAGAAATTTACCAACTAGAAGAGATACCCTGTAGGAGAGGGTAAAGTACTTTGGATCTATTCATCTATTCAAGGATTAAATTTCAGAGTATATTAGTAAATCAATAAACCCAACTGAGGAAAAAAACCCTGATTACAAAATTAAGTCAAGACATGAGTAAACATTTCTAAAAAAGACATACAATGGCCAAGTATGTGAAAAAAATATTCAACATCACTAATTACCAGTAAAATATAAATCAAAGCTAGAGTGAGGTTTCACTTAACCTCCATTAGAATGGCCATTTTTCTGAGGCAAAAAATAACAAATGTGAAGTGATAAAAACATGACACTGCAAAGTTGAGGCACATGGAAAGGTTTAGAGACCTCTCTGATGTACTTGGCATACTTGTACCTACAATCTGGAGCTGGCTGTGACTGAAGGTATCTCAATAATATGTGGAGACAGTGGCATCAGTGCCTGTTTCTTTAAATATGGCTCTCTCCCTCCTTCTCTTTGTCTCTTTTACTCATGAATAGAATAAACTTTGAAACTTTTTTTTTAAATGAGGGAGTGCATAGGACACATGTGCTTGCCAAAGAGACAGAAACAGAAAGGCGAATTACAAAATTATCTTAGATTTTTTTTTAACTCCAGAACATTTTAATTCAAAAGAGCATTTAATAAATAAAAAGCCCAGAGTTTCCAAACGTTCATCGAAAAGGGAATGAATAATCAGTCCCCATCAGAACTGGGGAGAAAATTAAAGGAAAAGAGGTTGATAAGAAGGTTGATAACCATTCTCTTTCATAAGGATGAAATGACGCTTCCTCAAACAACAACTCAATGTTACTCAATGATATGAGTAGACAGGAAGAGAGTAACTGTGCTCACTTGCCTTGTG
>NW_006204894.1:7916-8609 GCF_000334495.1 Tupaia belangeri chinensis
ACGTGATTGGATGACTTAAAAAGTAAACCAGACATGTGTGTATGACTACCCAAAATCTCACAAAGAGAATGGTGGACAAGGGAATTGTGGCTTGGTCATAGCTCTTGGGGGGGGCTTTCTCATTTTCTCTTCTCTCTCTCTCTCTCTCTTTTTCTGCCTCTCTCTAGTGGCAAGTGCACATGCCCTATAGCAAAATCTAAAAACAAAATAACTCCTAACTTAGTTTGAAGTAGTGCCTGTTATTGAGTGCCCAGGAAATTCCCTGAGGGTCCCTAGAGCATGACCACTGTTCCTCCTCCTGTCATGGCTGTGGAGGAGTGGGCTGTGCCCCACCCAAAGATCAGCAAAGGCCTTTGATGCAGGGAGGCCAGGGAGGCATGGGTAGAATGCCTGGGCTAGCCATGATCGTTCAAGTGTTTCCATCATTGAGTGGGGTTCTCAACTCCGTGAGTCTCCTTCTGGAGGCTGGAGCATCCTTAGGCATAAAAAGAACCCCTGTGGAGGCATTTCTGGGCTGGACTATGTTTGGACATGGCTCCCAAAATACTTCCTTTGTCTTTTTCTTTCTTTCTCTTTCTCTCTCTTTTTCTTTCTCTCTTTCTTTCTTTCTTTCTTTCTTTCTTTCTTTCTTTCTTTCTTTCTTTCTTTCTTTCTTTCTTTTTCTTTCTTTCTTTCTTTCCCTCTTTCTTTCTT
>NW_006204895.1:0-693 GCF_000334495.1 Tupaia belangeri chinensis
TTTCTAAACTTGATTCCTAACATTTAGGGATTTGATAGATCAAATAAACAGATAAGGGAAGGAACAAGATAGAAACCATAAACACAACACATTCTAGGTAGGTGATTCCCTTTTATTCTTTTTATCTTTTTTTTTTCATTTTTTTCTAGAAGCCAGTAACTAAATGCAGTCCAAGCCAGAGAGGTCATTACACTAGGGTCTGTGTCCAAGAAGCAAGAATTGCTAGAACCCCATAATTTCATAAGCCAACATGAGGTACTAGGTTGTAATTCCAAAGAATCATTTATTCAGTTTGACCAGAAAGACAAGGGGAAGAGAGTGGAGTGAGAAAACAAGTTTCCAGTTCCAGGACTGGATCCGTAATTGACCATGTGTGAGACTAGCATCTTAACCATCATGCCACTTGTCGGCCCCTTTAAGTCTAAATAAAATGGAAAAATACTGATAAATTTTATATCAGAGGGTCAGTATCTGAATTTCAGTTAATTACAACTTTCCTATGGTGCAGACTAGGAAGTAAAATCGAGAGGAAGAAAACAAAAATGACTTTTCATATATTACAGACCAGAATTCAGACTGTTTGAAGTTGTATTATATGCTACCTCTTACCCTTTTGTGTAATTCTCCCAGTTGTAAATTTGTTCATTTGCTATATGTGGTATCAGTCCATGGATTATATAGGTATTAGAGGTA
>NW_006204896.1:0-630 GCF_000334495.1 Tupaia belangeri chinensis
CAGGGTTCCCCTACTTCAGTGACTCATAGGATCTACCCCAAGGTGTCTGAGTCTCCTCCCCTTCGTCACTCCACCATCCAGCTTATCCTTGATTAGATGCAAAATCAGTTTTCATGTTTTTGTAGAAATATTTGAGAAAATACTGTGTATTTTGCTTTTGCTTCACGTTATGAGTACCAGTGTTTACATGTGGCTGGGGATCATATTGAGTTAACCATCCCTCCATCATCCCCCACACAGTGGGGAAGTACATCAACCCAGATTCTGGATGGCATGCAGGTGGAAACCTTCAAGGCAGGCACATGTGGGAACATGAAAGAGCACCTGGCGTCTACCAGAAGGGTAACCCCTTCTATATTACCTACTTCCTGTGCACCTACCCAAAGTTCCCCTCCTCCCAAACAAGCTCTGGCCCTGCTGTTCCACAGGTAAGTGCTCCCTCCCCTACAGTACAGTGCTACTTTGGCCACTGTTAGCTATGTTTTAGGGAGGTTACTTCACCTCTGTGGGCTTCAGTTTTCTCCTGTGAAAACTGAGGTAAAGGAAGACCAAACACAGAGTTTGTCCAAGGTCTCAGATAAGCCAAGGAAGTGTAGTCTCAGGGCTGGCCTTGTGGGAAGGGGTGCCAAA
>NW_006204897.1:0-874 GCF_000334495.1 Tupaia belangeri chinensis
GGTTGTTTTTCTTTTTTAGTTTTTTTTTTTTATTTGGGGGGTTTTGTCTCACCTTTGGGGCTTTTAACTTCTTCCTCACTATCTAGGGAAATAAGATCCTCTCCCTGTTCTTTTTCAATTTTAGAGTCCTTGGTTAGAGTGGCAAGGGCTTCTTTTAAGTCCTGAATGAATAGTTTGTGCTGACTAAGCTCTTGTTCGTGCTGACTAAGCTCTTGTTCCATTATTGCCCTTATTACTTATGAGTAAGCGACTTTCATTACTTACCGGGACAATTCTCTGTCATCCTCCTCTGCGGCCCTTCTTGGGATGATTCTCTGCTGTCCCCTCCTGGATGATTCTCTGCCATCCTTTCTTAGGACAATTCTCTGCTGTCCCCTCCTGGACGATTCTCTGCCATCCTTTCTCGGGTGCTCTTCACTGGATCCTTCATACTCAGGGTCCCTCTTCGGGCGCCACATGTCCTGACCTGGTGGGACAGTTGAACAGGTTTCCTGAGGGAAGGAGTGAGAGATGGGATGAACAGCGCAGTGTTACAACACAGAGACAACGTGGTGTTACAACTCTTCAGGGTCGTCTGTTTATTGTGGGCAGCACGGAGATGACACAGTGTTACAGGTCTTCAGGGTTGTCTGGAGATGATGCAGTGTTACAACTCTTCAGGTTCTTCAGGGTTGTCTGGAGATAATGCAGTGTTACAACTCTTCAGGCCCTTCAGGGTCATCTGGAGACAATGTGGTGTTACAACTCTTCAGGGTCTTCAGGGTCGTCTGGAGACTGTGGGCCAGGGATCGTGGTTATATACTTGTTGGTGGGCAGTGATTGGTTGAATGAAGGATTGTACAAAGGTAGGTTATGATTGGTTGCTTTTGTGGAC
>NW_006204897.1:956-3105 GCF_000334495.1 Tupaia belangeri chinensis
ATGGCTTTTGGCATTGTGTAATTGTTTGCTTTCTGAGAAACTGGCGATATTCACTGGTGTGCAGCCTCCCACAGTTATTCTTGATTGCAGGCTTATCTGTTTAATTGAAATTCCCTGTAAGAGTGTCTGTTGTACCTATTTACACAGCTTACTTAAGGACAAGGTAAAAGGGCTGATGGGCAATTGCACTTTAGCCTTTTTCAGTGAAAGTGGAAAAGGGACAGTATGATCACTAAAGTCAAGTATACAGACTGTCTATCAATGCTGGATATACCCTTTTTTTTTCCTGGTTGGTGACAGCCACATTAATTGCCCTAGACTGGAAAGAGACTTCCCAATAGTTGCTGCCTAGACTTTGGGGAAAGAGAACAGAGAAGAGTCAGAATTGGTGCATCTGGTTACTCTAATTTGCAGTCTTAATAAAGCACTTTGGCATTTGATTCCAAGGCCCCCAGTACTCTCAATATAAATCACTTCAGGCTTTGAGCACTCAGTTTGGGCTTTCATTTTCTGCAATAGAACTTTCTAGTGTTGGCCTGGAGGGTAGTTCCTTCTAAATTTTACTCTTCGTGCTCTCTGGTTTTCAGGGATTATAATTTCTTTTCTACCCAAAATTTCAACTGTAGAGGGACCAGCAGTTAGCGCAATGGCTATGTCACTGGACTCAGTTTGAGTTCCGGACCCAGTGGCTTAAACTCACACCAGGCATATGTGCGTGTGTGCTCAAGATCCTGAGAGGAGAATGGAGAAGAGATTGTGGTATGATCATCCCCCTGGGGGATGATTTCTTTCTTACTGTCTCTCTGTCTCTCTCTTTCTTTCCAGTGAGTACACACATTCTATAGCAAAAAACCTCTACCAAAAAAAAAATTCAACTGTAGATAGGAATTTTTTAATTATTTTCCTATAATTTTTAGAGCTCTGCTTGACATACTTAAATGCAAGGTCCATACCCACCTTGATGTTTAAATGTAAGATTCTTCCTCATGGGAAATGACCATTGCTTTGGGCTCTGTTTTTCTATTAAAGAACATTTTGAAATCATCAAAGAAAACTCCTTGTTATACAAACAATTTTAGACAGGTTCCTTGGAGACTCATGGCTTCACCCTCCTTTAAGTTTGCTTAAATATAAATACACCCAAAATGGCTACTGAACCTGGGCTGTGAAATGTTGCTTTCATTGACTAAAAATGAAGATTTTCTGCTGAGACTTCTCCCTTCAGATTAATTTCTAGTGGGTAGAGCTACCCCTGTATCCTTCTCTCTGTCTCTCTGTCCCTCTCTGTCTTTCCGTGTCTCCCTGTGTCTTTTAATTTTTTTAAAGTAAAGTATTCCCTGGGCTTTTTATAATTAAAATGTAATGATTTTTGTAATCATTTTTCTTTCTTTTTTTATTTTTTTCTTCTTCTTTTCTCTTCTCCAATTCTTTTCCCTTATGCTTTATCTTTGTTCCTTGCCTGTTCAGCCTCCATGCACGGAGTGTCTAGACAGGTCCAAGTGAACAGTATTTAAACATATGAATAAAATTTGGGTCAGAATATTCATCAATTCCCACTGAATCAAATGCAGAAACAGTGATAAACAGAATGGAAGAAAGATTGCAGATCACCCCCTCCTGCACACCACTGAACATTCAGATTGAACTTGGAGAATTAGGAAGAAATGCACCATCCATCAGATGAATAGATATTACTGTAAGGTCACAAGAAATATTGAAAAGCAAAAAAATACCTCTCATCCAAGGGAAAATAGTAACTTCTCTTCATCCTCAGACAGTACAATGAAACTCAGGGAAATGTTCAATAAAGAATTCAGAATATTCATCATGACAAAGCTAACAGAGATGGAAGAGAAGAGAGATAATGAACTGCAGAAGAGGCAGGAAAAAGGAGCTTAAGAGTTCCAGGAGGTGAGAAAATTCTTGCAAGATCTAAAAGAGGAAATACACACTCTAAAAAAGAATCAAGGCGCGGGTCCCCGCCCGGGCCCTGCGCGGCCCCTGCCCACGCCCCGCGTGGCCAGGGCTCTGCTCCGCATTCTGCTGCCTCCCCCGGGCTGGCATGTGGCCTCCGGGCCTGCGCGTGGCCACCGGGCCTGTGCGTGACCACCGGGCCTGTGCCTGCGTGTGGCAGGCCGGGCTGCGCGGG
>NW_006204897.1:4387-16203 GCF_000334495.1 Tupaia belangeri chinensis
GATCAAGAAGTTCTCAAGCAAGTGCTATCCCAGGAAAATTAAATACAGGCACACGGAAATAAGAGTTCAAAAAAAAAAAAAAAAGAAAATGGCCAACTTAATTGTAGGGACAAATCTAGAGTTGAATATTATATCCCAGAATTTAATTGGGAAGATCGAACCACAACAGAAGATAGATTATGTACATGAGACTGAACTGGTAAAATAGAATCTTATGACTTTTGACTAAAACATTACTGATTTTCTTCTAGGCTTTGTTTTCCAGTTTGAAGGATTTTTGTCTTGTCTTGAGCTGCCCGTTGGTTCATATACCTACTATTTGAACAGAATCCTAACCTATTTCCTGGCTTTAAGTTTTAAGCAAAGCTCTCATAGCATTTCTTTGATTTTGATTTATAAGAGCTGAAACTGCTTTTCTTGACATTAAATATATTTTAAAATGCCTATTTAATGACTGTGATAAGCTATATAGCATCAGCTAGGTGCTACTTTATAGTATAGTCATTCTACTCAGAGTTCCACACCTAAAGTGAGACATGTATTCATAGATATGTATATATCAGCTGATCTTGCTATTGAAAGTAGATTATTTTAGAAATTTTGTGAATTAATAATATGTGAGGAGATAAAGGAATAGAAAACAACTGCAGACACCAGAGATAATGTGAAAGGACGGTGAGAAATGGCAGAGAGTGAGAATAGGGGGAACGTGATAAAATTATCAATGATACCATGTATGATTAACCCACTATGCAGTATATTCTGGATGGGATTTCACATTTTGTATGATGTGATGTGGTGATGAGGCAATGTGAAAGAATGTAAATTAATTAATTAAAAATTAAAAAATTTGGGACCAGCAGTTAGTGTAATGACTATGTCACTAAACTCTCATGTAGTCAATCATGGTCCGAGTCTTGGACCCAGTGGCTTAAACTCATGCCAGGTGCTTGTGCGTGCATGCCCAATATACCAAAAGGAGAATGGAGGAGAAGGGATTGCTGCATGGCCATCTCTCCAGGGGGTGATTTCTCTTTCTGTCTCTCTGTTTCTCTGTCTTTCTGGCAAGCACACATGCCCTATAGCAAAAACCTCTCAAAAAATTAAATTAAATTAATTTTTTTAATAAAAAATAAATAAAGTTTAAAAAAAAAGTACAACCCAAGATTCTCCTGTGATGCTATTTCTGCTTAGGAGACTGAGGAGGTGGGGAGGAAAGAATGGAGAGAGTTGTCCAGATTCTGCTCTATCATTTTTCTTTATTTAAATTTTTTTAAATTAATGTGCAATAATTGTAACTATTTTGGGGATATGATGTGATTTTTCAATATAAGGATACAATGTGTAATGATTAAATCAGAGTAATTAACATACTTGTCATCTCAATATTTTGTCATTACTTGTGCTGAGAGCATTCAAAATCCCCCCTTTCAATTACTTTGAGATAGACAGCAAGTTGTTGCCATCTGTATTCTCTCCATTGTGTTTTATTTTATTTATTTTATTTCTAGATATTTGCCATAGGGCATGTGCACTCACCAAAGAGAGAAGGAAAGTGAGAAATTACCCCCCTCCAGGGGGGATGGCCATACCATAATCCCTTCTCCATTTTCCTCTCATGATTTTGGATATGCACACACACACGCCTACAGTGTTTTTCAAACCACTGGGTCCTGAACCAAGGAATTGGCCATGTGGAACTCAAACCACCACACCACCTGCTGGCCCTGCCTGGTGTGTTTTATAACACTAGAAATTGTTCCTCCTATCTATTTGCAATTTTTTCTTCATTAATCAACATTCTTCTATCCCTGTACCTATTTTTTCCAGCCTATAGTAGTCATTCTTTATCTTTCTACCACTATAAAGTCTTTTTTTTTCCCTATTTCCACTTACAAGGGAGAATGTATGGTATTTCTTTTCCTGTGCCTTGCTTATTTCACTTAACGTGATATCCTCCAAGTTCATCCACCTAGTATCAAATGACAGGATTCTATCCCTCTTAATGACCAAGTAGTATTCCATTGTATGTGTACATACATCACATTTTCTTTGTCTATACATCATATTTTCTTTGTCTATAATCCAGTCAGAAAGTGAACAAGTGACCTAAATAAACATTTCTCGAAAGAAGACTGGGCCAAACAAGTGGTGTGTGGTTAACAAGACTGGATCCCACATGACCAATTGTGTAGTTCAAGTTTGGACCTCACAACTTGAAAGCCACACCAGGCACATATGCACGCATGACCAAAGTCCCAAGAGGAAAATGGAGGAGAAAGGATTTCAGAGTAGCCATCCCCTCAGAGGGTACTTTCTCACTTTCTCCCTTTTCTTCTTTCTCTGTCTCTTGAGAGCCCACACATGCCCAGAGCAAATTTAAAAAGAAGAAAAAAACATACAAATGGCAAAAAAAAAAAATTTTAAAAAGTGCTGACCATCACTGATGATTAGGGAAAAGCAAATCAAAACCATAGTATGATATCATTTCTTCCTAGATGGCCCATATCAATTCCAGACTGCATCAGGTCTTTCATGAGTCTCTGAGATCTGAAAGTTGACAACTTCTTTGTATCTGGGATCCTGCTCCCGGTGACTCTGCAGCTGTCACCATGCCACAAAAGGAATTATTGAATTACATTGTAAGCACTGTGGATATTGTTTGGATTACCATGAGAAAAAGAGAAAGAAAGTCGAGAGGCTCATGAATGTTCAAAGAAGGAAAAAAAAAAAAGACTCGTCTGAAGGCTAAGCTCTTTCATAAACAGCACAATGCTGAGTAAATACAAATGAAAACAATCAAGATGCATGAAAAGAGGAACGCCAAACCAAAAAAAAATGATGGAAGACTCCACAAGGAGCAGCACCTGCCTGTCTGTTAGACAGAGAAGGAGACTCTCAAGCTAAAGTACTTTCTAGTATGATTAAACAAAAACAGAAAGAGAAAGTGGGAAAATGGGAAGTCTTTCTACCCAAAGTTCAAGTCCAAGTTGAAACAGAAGGATTAAATGTTATTCCAACAGGAAAGAGAAAGAAGGCGGCATAGAAGAGGATAAGTTACAAAAGTGCTTTGTTGGCGATGGCTTTACAAGAAAACCACCTAAATATGAAAGATTCATTAGGCCAATGGGCTTATGTTTCAAGAAGGCCCACCTAACAGATTCTGAACTGAAAGTCACCTTTTGCCTGCAAATATTTGGTGTAAAGAAGAATCCCTCATGCCCACTATATACAACTTTGGGTATTATCACCAAAGGTACTGTCACTGAGATGAATGTAAGTGAGTTGGGCCTTGTGATACAGAGGGCAAGGTTATTTGGGGGAAATTTGCCCAAGTTACCAAGAATCCTGAAAACGATGGATGCATAAATGCTGTCTTACTGGTTTGATGGCAGTTGCATACAAATAATTCCTTGTAATTTTTGAAGATGAAACACCAATCTGGAAAACCATAATGACATGTTTCTCAATATAGCTGGTCTTACATGTCTGCAGTCATAAAAAGATTATTTATTGGGGGACCAGCAGTTAGTGTAATGGCTATGTCGCTGGACTCCCACGTAGTCGACCGTGGTTTGAGTCCCAGACCCGGTGACTTGAACTCACGTCGGACGCGTGTGTGTGCATGCCCAAGATCCCAAGAGGTGAATGGAGGAGAAGGGATTGTGGCATGGCCATCCCCCCGGGGGGGTGATTTCTCACTTTCTGTCTCTCTGTCTCTCTCTGTGTGTCTGGTGAGCGCACGTGCCCTATAGCAAAAACCTCTCCAAAAACAGAAAAAAAAGATTATTTATTAAATTGTACAAAAACATTAAAGTGGCCTGATTTAAAAAAGAAAAGGCCCTTATCAAAAAGACAAAAAAAAAAAAATGCTGACATGGATATAGAAAAGGGGACATTCTTTTACACTGTTAGTGGGAATGTAAGCTAGTATTGCCAGGGGCAGCAGATTATATGGTGGTTAAGGTGCTAGTTTCTCACATGGCGGACTACAGTTTGAGTTCCAGACTTAGTGGTTTGAAAATCATGCCAGGCACATATGAATTTGTGTTCAAAATCTCAAGAGAACTGAGGGAAAGAAATTATGCATAGCCATCCCTCTAAGGGGTTATTTCTCACTTTCCCTTTCTCTATCCCTCTCTGTCTCTCACTGAAAAGTGAACACACTCTATGGCAATAAATAAATAAATACAGCCATGATGGGAAGCATTATGGAGGTTACGGAACAAATTAAAAATAGAACTGCCATCTTGTTTTCTTTCTGCTCTGAGAAGGTCTTCAATGATTCAGAGGCTGGATATGGAGTCTGATCTAATGATCTTGCAAGCTGGTCTCTGGGTACAGCATGTCTTTGTTCCTGAGTGACAATGATTTCCCCCAGAGCCCACGTAACTTTTCCTCTTCTCCAGAGAGCATCACATGTTTACCTTCTGCCTTAACTTCCAGTAGCCTTCAATCCTGGGGAAGGGTATAGAAGATAGATTGCTCTCTGTGTATTTGGGTAGCCCAGGTTCCAGGCTCAAACTTCTTAGTGAAAGGACTAAGCATGGTCAGAGGAGATGAATTAGAGAATTTAAAAGGATGGGACTTGGAAATAAACTTGAATTTTATTCCTCCTTTCCCCAGTTACTGTTTTTGTGATTTGGGGTCAGAGATTTAACTAACCCCTTGCCTCATCTTAGTACAGGGATAATACCACTTATGTCAAAACACTGCTGTGTACGTTAACTTACATAATACCCAATACTGCACTTCGAAGATGTTCAATAAATATTTCTACTGCACTAATCAAGGTTTTTTTGTTTTTGTTTTTGTTTTGTTTTGGTTTTTTTTGGAGAGGTTTTCACTATAGGGCGCGTGTGCTCGCCAGACAGACAGAGAGAGACATAGAGACAGAAAGCGAGAAATCACCCCCCAGGGGGGATGGCCACGCCGCAATCCCTTCTCCTCCATTCTCCTCTTGGGATCTTGGGCATGCATGCACACGCGCCCGGCGTGAGGTTTAAGCCACTGGGTCTGGGACACGAACTGCGGTCGACTACGTGGGAGTCCAGCGACATAGCCATTACGCTAACTGCTGGTTTCCACTAATCAAGGTTTTTGATTGTAAACAACTGAAAGCAAAGCTGGATAATTAAGCAGAAAGGGTGCTTATTGGAAAGGTATACGTTAATAAACGCCAAAAACAAAGCTTGGACAAAGGCAGGAATTTTTCTATGTATCTCAGTGCATTGAATCAGGAGACATATCATGTCAATTTGTCCTATCATTAACAATGTTCATTTTAATTAACATAATTTTAGTTACTTTATTCGAACAGTAACTGGCAGTTTTTTTTACTGTGAAGTTATTATTTTTACTGACTGATTTTCATGTATTAAACTCATCCTACATTCATAGAATAAACTCAACTAGGTTATTATTAAAGTATATTATATTTTTATATGGTGTTGTATTCAATTGACTAACAGATCATTTAGGAGAAAATGATAAAAGATATGGATATATGTCCTTGTGTGATTATTTAGGAGTGAATGATAAAAGATATGGATATATGTCCTTGTGAGGATTTGGCATAATGTGCTTCACAAAATGAGTGGGGAAAGTTCTCTTTCTCTGTTGGAATAGGTGATGTAGGTTAGCATATGCCCTCATTGACTGGTGGGAGACCTCACCAGTAAGGCTATCTTTGCCTTCCAATTTCTTTGTGGGAAGTTTTGTAATTATCAACTCAAATTGATTAACAAATATAGGATCATTCAGATTTATTATATTTTAGTCCATTTAAGTTCTATTTTTCTAGAATTTCTCTATTTCATCTAAATTTTCAAATTAATCAGCTTAAAGTTGTAGGACTCTGTGCCAGGACTCAAACTGCACAGTGGGTCATGTGGGATTCAGCCACCTCAATCAACAAGCCACTGACTTGCCCCTGTAATATTTCCTATTACAGTGTTTTTCTTCTTTATGATAGAAAGCACATGTGTGCATATGTGTGCACACTCAAATACAAAAGAGAGGGTCTCAGTTTGCTGCAATCCCCTTCCCTTACCCCTCCAGCTCCTCGGGATCCTGTGAACAGGGGATCTGAACCTGCAGCCCCCATATTGTCCAGCCTTGTAGGGCACACGTGTTACTACTATACCACAGTGCTGGGGCTTCTATTACAGTTTTTTGTTGGTGTTTTTGTTTGTTTGTTTGTTTGTTTTGAGAGGTTTTTTTGCTATAGGGTGCATGTATTTGCCAGACAGACAGAGACAGACAGATAGAAAGCGAGAAATCACCCCCCAGGGGGGGATGGCAATGCTGCAATCCCTTCTCCATTCTCCTCTCAGGATCTTGGGCACACACGCACACATGCCCAGTGTGAGTTTAAGCCACCGGGTCTGGGACTCGAACCGCGGTCGACTATTTGGGAGTCCAGCAACATAGCCATTACGCTACTTGTCCCTCTATTACAGTTTTAATACCTGTAAGACTGTAGTGAGAATCTTGTTTTCACTCCTGAAAATGGATTTTGTGCCTTTAAAAAGAAAATCATTCTGATTTAGTAAAAGTTTTTCAATCTCATTAATCTTTTTAAAGAAAAACTGTCATGACCAACTTTCTCTAGTACATAATTGTTTCCTGTTTAATTATTTTCTCTTCTTATTTATATCATTTCCTTCCTTTTATTTTCTTGGGTTCAATTTGACATTCTTTTTTACTTTTCTTTTTTCTTATTTTTGAAAAAATTTGCTAGAGGGCATGTGTGCTCACTGGAGAGAGTCAGAGAAAGAGAGAGAGACAATGAGAAAGCACAGCCCGTGGGAAATGGTCATGCCATAATACCTCTCCTTCATGTCTTTTGGGTTTTTTTTTTCTTAAAGCAAATTTATTTCCATGTATATACACATCTTTTTGTTTATTTTTTATTATCATCATAATCTTCTTTATATTACATTGGATTACATATAACTTTACAGTGTATTACATTGTTTTTTAAAAAGGGAATGCCATGCATGTCAATCAGTACAGAGACATTAATCTCCCCACTTCAACATTCAATATCTTTTCTAGGTTTTCCCCAATCATTATTTTTATTATTCTAATTATTTTTTAAAACAGTCAATCGCTATTTCTCATTTTGCTTGTAAAAATACTTTGCCCATCATGAAATACTTCTCAGACCAATCCAGTTGAGAATACTATACACGTCATCGTCAACAGTTAATAAGCCCTATCTGTTTCTCACTAACGTCCTGTCTCTCTATTGTTCACTTGCTATCTTTCTCTATCCTCTTCTCTTCCCCCCCCCCATTCCACACTGTCCTATTCTCATTAAGTACCTTCACTGCTTTTATGTCCTCCAATTTTTTGCTCTCTATCATAGAGTGCGGATAGTCGGTATATATTGAGTGGATACATACAATATCTTTCTTTCATAGCCTGGCTTACTTCACTCAGCAATAGATCCTCCATATCTGACCATTTTCTATCAAATTCCAGGGTCTTGTTATTTTTTATGGCTGAGTAGTATTCCATAGAGTAATATATACCACACTTTTCCAATCCATTCATCAGTTTGTGGACATTTAGGTTGGTTCCATGTCTTGGCAATTGTGAATAATGCTGCAATAAACATGGATGTGCAAGCACTTTTCTGACTGAGCGTTCTCCTGTCTTTTGGGTAAATACCCAGAAGTGGGATTGCTGGATCAAATGGTAGTTCTATTTGTAGATCTTTGAGGAACCTCCATATTGTTCTCCACAGTGGTTGAACTAGTTTACATTCCCACCAACAGTGTAGGAGGGTTCCCTTTTCACCACATCCCCGCCAACACTTATCACTTTTTATATTCTTAATCTTTGCCATTCTGACAGGGGTTAGGTGGTATCTCATTGTGGTTTTTATCTGCATCTCCCTTATGATGAGGGATGTTGAGCATTTCCTCATATGCTTTTTGGCTGTTCGTATGTCTTCCTTAGAGAGACTTTTGTTCAGCTCACTTTCCCATCTTTTAATCGGGTTAATCATTTTTTTTCGCATAAGGCACTTGAGTTCCCTATGTATTCTCGTTATCAGTCACCATTTACTAAAGAGGTTTTCCTTTTCCCAATGGATTGACTGATATCCTTTGTCATAGATCAGTTGGCTATAAACTTTGGGGGTTATGTCTGGGGTCTCTATTCTCTTCCATTGGTCCCCATGTCTGTTTTTATGCCAATACCATGCTGTTTTGATGACCACAGCTTTATAGTATATCTTGGGATCAGGGAGTGATATGCCTCCTACTCCATTCTTCTTACTCAGGATTCCTTTTGCAATACGAGGTCTTTTATGGTTCCAGACAAATTCTATAATTGTCTTTTCTAGATCTTTGAAGAATATCTCTGGTATTTTGATTGAAATTGCATTAAACATGTAGATTAATTTGGATAGAATTGCCATTTTGATTATGTTGGGTTTTGATCACACATGTACATATGCCCAGTGTGTTTTTCAAGCTGTTGGGTTTAGGACTCAAACTGCTTTCGACCCTGTGAGATCCAGTTACCTACATAAACTGCCATGCCACCAGCTGGCCCACAATTTGACATTCTTTTCTCAAGTATATCATTAATTTTCAGTCTTTCTCCTTTGCAATTACATACACTCAAGACTATAAACTTTTATTTAAGTATGACTTTAGCTACATTCTATGTCACAATATTTTATAATTTAAATGTAGTTTGATATGTAATATTTTCAGTTTTCATTTTCAAAAATCTTATAGTAATTAGATTTGAATTTTTCTTTGACCTATAGTTATTTTATTTTATAAGTCTTAATTCCAAAGTCTTGGAACATTCCTGGTTATCTTTTCAAAATTGATTATTGAGCTTTAGCTTTCTTCTATTTTTATCAGACAATATATTATAAATTATGCAGTACTTTTAAACATTCTATTTGTTTTTTTGGTTTTTTTGGGTTTTTTGGAGAGGTTTTCGCTATAGGGTGCATGCGCTCGCCAGACAGACAGAGAGAGACATAGAGACAGAAAGAGAGAAATCACCCCCCAGGGGGAATGGTCACACTGCAATCCCTTCTCCTCCATTCTCCTCTCGGGATCTTGGGCATGCACGCACACGCGCCAGGCGTGAGTTTTAAGCCACTGGGTCTGGGACGCGAACCGCAGTCAACTACGTGGGAGTCCAGCGACATAGCCATTACGCTAACTGCTGGTTCCCTCTATTTGTTTTTCATTCTGTTCTGGTAGTTGTGTCTTTCTCAAAATTTGTCCACTTTATGTACATTATCAGTATTCCCTCATATTTTTTAAAAATTTTCTGTTAGGTCAATAAAAATGTCACATCTTTTATTCTAATTTTAGTAAGTCTTCTCTTTTTTATTTCTTATCCACTTTAGCTAACAGTGTGTCTGTTCTGCTGATCTTTTCAAAGAATCAACTCTTGGTTTTGTTGACTTTATCTTTTGTTCTTCTACTCTCTATTTTATTTACTTCCATTCTAACATTTATAATTTTCTTCCTTACACCAGTTCTGGGCTTTTCTTATTTCTTTTCTAGTTTCCTAAAGTGGAAGATCAAGCTATTGATTTGCAATCTCTCTTGTTTTTTAAAAAAAAAATTTATATTTAGTCATTCCATGAGTGAAAGAAGGAGAGATAAAGACAGAGAGACAACACTCACAGGATCTGAACTCCATGATCCACTGTCATTTTCAGCCAGCTAGGGTCATGGACACATGCATGCCTGGCATACTCAGGGAGGTATCTAGAACCAGTAACATTTCCATGTGAGTCCGCCTCATATATCATTATATTTCACCACTGTGCCATCATCCAACCACTTCTTTTCCATTTTGTTTTGTTTTTAATTGACAGAGGGTGTGTCATTGCACCAGAGCATGAGAAAGAGAGAGAGAAAGAGAGAAGGAGGGAGGAAGTGCCCCTCAGTCAGGCCTGGTCACACTACAATTCTCTTTCCTTCACTCCTGCTTCCTGTCAAGATACATATGTATATATTTGTATTTTTTTTGAGAGGTTTTCGCTATAGGGCGCGTGCGTGCGCCAGACAGAGAGAGACATAGAGACAGAAAGCAAGAAATCACCCCCCAGAGGGGATGGTCATGCCGCAATCCCTTCTCCTTTATTCTCCTCTCAGGATCTTGGGCACGTACGCACACGCGCCCTGCGTGAGTTTTAAGCCACCGGGTCTGGGACGCGAACTGTGGTTGACTACGTGGGAGTCCAGCAACATAGCATTACACTGACTGCTGGTTCCCACATATGTATATGTTTTTTGTTTGTTTGTTTGTTTTCTTTTTCTTTTTTTGGAGAGGTTTTTGCTATAGGGTGTGTGTGCTCGCCAGACAGACAGAGAGAGATAGAGAGACAGAAAGCGAGAAATCACCCCCCGGGGGGATGGCCACGCCACAATCCTTTCTCCTCCATCGTCCTCTCAGGATCTTGGGCACACACGCACAGGCTCCCAGCATGAGTTTAAGCCACCGGGTCTGGGACTTGAACCGCAGTCAACTACGTGGGAGTCCAGTGACATAGCCATTATGCTAACTGCTGGTCCCATATGTATATGTATATCTGTGTGTATATGCATATGTTTTTTTCTAGACGCAGGGACCAGGATTTGAACTGCAGTCAGCTGTATAGGAGCTGGCTCCCTCCACACTGTGCTTAACCACCACAGTGTAGGGGCAGCCCTTCTTTTGTTTATTTCTTTCATGAAGGAGGGGAAAGAGATACTCTCAATAGGGTCTTGTCATGCTACAACTTCCTGCCTCCCAGCCTCCCAGACAGCCAGGATCATGAGTATACACACTGGCATGCACCTGGCATGTTTCAGGTCAACCTGGGACCCAAATACCAGGTCTTCCATATGGCTCCAGTATCACAGAGCAGAGCTGTACAGACTGCACCACTGTGGCTGGACCCCTTCTTTTTAAATTAAAGCATTTGGGGCCAGCAGGTGGTATGATGTTTAAGATGCTGGACTCCCACATGGCCGACTGCAGTTTGAGTCGTGGATCTAGCAACTTGCTTTGACTTTCTCTCTCTCACACACACACATACTGTTTAGCAAGTTAACATGATAATAATAAATAATCCTTCAAAAATAAATTAATTAATAAAATTAGGCATATAAAGCTCTACGTTTCCCCTTCATCACTTAAAAATGCCCTTGCTTTCCTCCAGCAGAACTTTTTATCTTAAAATTTACTTAGGTATTGGTGCAATCACTCTAGTTCTCTTGTGGTGGTTTTTTACAGGGTGTATCTTTTTCTGACAGGGTGTATTTTCTTCTGGTCTTTTTTTCTTTATTATTATTTGTATACATTCAATCACTATATATCATTTAGCACGTAGAGAGAATTTACCCAACTTGAAGTGCACCTCAGGTCAGTCAGTCCAGTTGAGAATACTACACACTTTATCAACAACAGGTAATAAACCATTTCTATCTCCCACAAATATCTTACTTCTCTATTTTTCTCCCTAATTTTTCTGATATTTTACTTTCAATTTCTTTGCAAATTTGCATCTAAATTTTGTCTCTGGTAGAACATGTAGCTGAATCATATTTATTTTGTCTATTCTGCAAGCTTCTAACTTTTGACTGAAATATGTAGACCATCTATATTAATGAGATTACTGGTAAGGTATTCTAATGTCTTCCACTTTACTATTTCTTTTGCATTTTTTTTTTTTTTGGAGAGGTTTTTCGCTACAGGGCGCGTGCGCTCGCCAGACAGACAGAGAGAGACATAGAGACAGAAAGCGAGAAATCACCCCCCAGGGGGGATGGTCACGCCGCAAT
>NW_006204897.1:16281-17715 GCF_000334495.1 Tupaia belangeri chinensis
GCGAACCGCGGTCGACTACGTGGGAGTCCAACGACATAGCCATTACGCTAACTGCTGGTTCCCTTTCTTTTGCATTTTTGTTGTTTTTTGTTCTATTGCTATTTCTGTTGTATGCCTGCTCAAATCTGCTATCAACCCATTCTAGTGACATTTTCATTTCAATTATTTTATTTTTCAACTCCAGAATTTTTTTGGCTCATTTTCATAATTTTTTTTGCTGTAATCTCTATTTGGTTCATTTTTTAAAACTATTTCTTTAGTAACTCATTTCTCATCATTAGAGAGAAAGAGAGAAAAGACGGTGACACCCCCAAAGGTCCTTATGCCACCATCCACCCCCAGTCTCAGTCAGCCCAGATCACAAGCATGCATGCACCCAGTGTACTCAAGGAAATCCTGAGACACATTCCTAGAACCTTCCCTGTGTAGGTCCAGTTGTGTATGGTTGCAACACCACCTGCACTTCCTAGAGTTCGTCTTATATATATAGAATGTTTAATGTCTTTATCTAGAAAGTCTAATTTCTGGACTTCTTTGGTAAATTGTTTTACTTCCTACTTTTTTTCTCCTATGTACAAGCCACACTTTATTTCTTTGCATGTCTTCTAATTATTTGTTGTTGAAAACTAGACATTTTTTATTTACATTTTTGTTTCACTTTCTTTTATACATTCAATCACATTATTTAGCTTACAAAGTGAATATTTCAACAGCTGAACATTTCTCCCTAGTCCAGTTGATAAAACTATAAAATATCTTCAACAGATAATACCAAATTTCTTTGTCACATTAATGCTTTGCCGCCCTATTTTTCTTCTAAATGACCTTCCTCAGAACCTAATCTTTTGCACACACTATATCTAGTATTTACACCCATTTACTGTGTTTCCATATCCTTTAGTCGATTTGTTTCAGTCATAGAGTGCATACACTCCATACATATTAAGTTGGGACATACAATGTCTCTCCTTCATAGCCTGGCTTGCTGCACTCAGCAGTAAATCTTCCATATTCTTCCATTTTCTGTCAAAAGCCAGGGTTTTGTTGCTTTTTATGACTGAATAGTATTCCACAGAGTATATGTGCCACAGTTTTTTAATCCATTCATCTGTTCATGGGCATTTGGGTTGGTTCCATGTCTTAGCAATTGTGAATAGTGCTGCAAGAAACATCAATGTGCAAGCACTTTTCTGATTAAGAATTCTTCTGTCCTTTGGGTAGATACCAAGGAGTGGGATTGCTGGGTCATATGATAGTTATATTTGGAGATTTCTGAGGAACCTCCAAATAGTTCTCCACAGTGACTGGACCAAATTACATTACCACCAGCAGTGTGAGAGAGTTCCCCTTTCACCACACCTCCGCCAGCATTTATCGTTTTTTGTTTTTTTTTTTTAATCTTAGCTATTTTGACTGGGGTCAGGGGGTTTCTCA
>NW_006204897.1:18140-20152 GCF_000334495.1 Tupaia belangeri chinensis
AATGTCTCCCAGAGTTTCCCCAGTATTTTCCAGAAGCAGTTTTAAAGATTGAGGTTTAGATTTAGATCTTTGATCCACTTTGACTTGACTTTTGTCAGAGGTGAGAGGTAGTGGTTCAGATTCATCTTTCTGCAAATGGAAATCCCGTTTTTCCACCACCATTTGCTGAAGAGGTTTTCCTTTTCCCACTAGATTGACTGGTACCCTTTGTCAAAAATCAGTTGACTGTATGTTTGGGCATTTATTTCTGGGGACTCTATTCTATTCCATTTGTCCACTTGTCTGTTTTTGTGCTAGTACCATGCTGTTTTGATTACCACAGCTTTGTAGTAAATTTTTGGGTCAGGGAGTGAGATGCCGCCCACTCCACTCTTCTTTTGCAGGATTGTTTTGGCAATACGGGATCTTTTATGATTCTAGACAAATTTTTTGATTGTCTCTTCTAGGTCTATGAAGAATGTGTCTGGTACTTTGATTGGTGTTGCATTAAATATGTAGATTAATTTGGGTAGAATTGCCATTTTGATTATATTAATTCTTCCAATCCAGGAATATAAGATGTCCTTCCACTTTTGTGTGCGTGTGTGTGTTTGTGTTTGTGTTTATTTTTTCTCTTCCACTTTTTTGTATCATTTTCCATTTCTTTTTTTAGCTTCTTATAGTTTTCCTTGTGGAGGTCTTTAACTTCTTTGGTTCAGTTTATTCCTAGGTATTTTATAATTTTTTTAGCTGTGGTAAATGGAATTACTTTCTTCAGTTCTATCTCAGTCTGCCTGCTGTTTGTATATAGAAATGCTATAGATTTCTGTATGTTGATTTTTTATGCTCTCTTGTATTACTTTTAAGGCATTCATTTGAATATCAGTTTATAATGCACTTTCATTAAACAAAAAAAAGTGAGATATTTGGTTAACTGCCTTGATAACAAGAATAAGACAAGGATGTCTTCTCTCATTATTCCCATTGAACACCACAGAAATGTTTAGTGCATAATACAAGAAAATAATAGAATGTCGAGATTAAAACAGAAGAGAGACCAGCTGATAGTATAGTGGTTTCATCACTGGACTCCTACATGGCTGACCACGGGGGCACTCAGAACGTCCTTGCAGAGCACACCGAGAGCTTTCACACTTGTGCTTTTTGAAGTAATGCCACAGAATGCAATATGTGCCAGTAAAGAAAAAGAAAAGAAGAAAGAGAGAGAAGAAAAGCATGCAGGGGACGTGCGCACGCGTGCTCCAAATCCCAAGAGGAGAGTGTAGAAGAGAGGGGATTGCGGCATGGACGTCTCCTGGGGGGTGATTTCTCACTTTCCCTCTCTCTTCCTCTCTCTAGCAAGCACGTGTGCCCTATAGCAAACTAAGTAGTAATAATAATAATAATAATAATAATAATAATAATAATAATAATAAATCTTATACACTGATATTGCTGAGAGTATTGATCATGAAGGGATGCTATAGCTTATCAAATGCTTTTCTGCATCAATTGATATTATCATATGGTTTTTATCTTTTTTCCTATTAATGAGATGTATTACATTTATAGTTTTGCATATGATTAACCAATCTTACATTCCTGGAATAAAGCCTACCTGATCGTGATGTATAATCTTTCTTATAATTTGTTTGATATGATTTGCTAGTATCTTGTTGAGAATCTTTGCGTCTATATTCATCAGAGATATTGGTCTATAGTTATAGAACTATAGTTTTCCTTTTTTGTCATATTGTTATCCGTTTTGGGAATGAGGGTTATGGAGGCTTCATAGAATGACTTTGGAAGGGTTCCTTCCTTTTAGATCTCTAGAAACTGTGAGTAGAATGGGAGTTACCTCTTGTTTAAAAGTTTTGTAAAATTCAGCAGTAAGGACATCGGTGCCTAGAATTTTCTTTGTTAGGAGGTTATTTATTACTGATTCAATCTCATGGCTTGTTATAGATCTATTCAGGTTTCCTTTATCCTCCTGGCTCAATCATAATAGATTATATGTGTCCAGGAATTTGTCC
>NW_006204898.1:0-734 GCF_000334495.1 Tupaia belangeri chinensis
GCAGCAGAACTAGGAAAGCTGAATAGAGGAAAGGACATTGATGCAAACTCTGGAGCTCACCAAAAACACTGAACATATTAACAGTTCATAAACTTAAATATTCAAATGTGAAATCATAAAAGTTATGCAAGAAAGCACAGAAGAGCATCTGAACCACTGCACTTGGTGATGCTACCCTCCAGTCCACACCCCCCCCCAGATGCTAAAAATTCACTCCATGTTCTGCCTCACCCCCGCTCCAGGAACTGGTGCCACCGAAGCTCCTCATGAAAACACCAGGGGCTTCACAGGCTCCAGGGCTAGGAGGGACACCTATCTGAGCTGGAGGGGGTTTTGTCTTTGGGAGTCTGGGACAGCCCGTACTTCTTCCTGCTCAGGACACAGGGAACAGGGAGCCCCAGGAGAGATGCCCCTGTGACTCAGGGCCCATTTCTTTTAAGTTTATTTGATTTTCCCATGAGTGAAAGAGACACACAGAGAGACAGGCACCCCAAATGGAGATCTCCATGTCACACTCACCTCTAAGCCCGTCCGCCCTGGATCATGGTGACTCCTTCCACGTAGATCAGCCCCCAGGCCCTTTGGTCTATTTTTTCCTACCCTCTAAACTTCAGTGACCCAATCTCTGAACAGCCTTGTCTCAGCTCAGCACTCGTAGGGGATCCCAGTCCAGCACGAAGCCCAGCAGTCAGTATGCCTGAAGCACCCAGGAGGGAAATGGAGGATCCTGGGAG
>NW_006204899.1:0-608 GCF_000334495.1 Tupaia belangeri chinensis
GGAAAGACTGCTGGAGCTAAAAGGAAAGATAAGGAGAAACACTATAGTTGTTGCAGATTTCAAAACCCCATTACCTCTTTTTTTTTTTTTTTTGAGAGGTTTTCACTATAGGGCATGTGAACTTCCCAGACAGACAGAGAGAGACATAGAGACAGAAAGCGAGAAATCACCCCCCTGGGGGGATGGTCACGCCGCAATCCCTTCTCCTCCGTTCTCCTCTTGGGATCTTGGGCACGCACGCACACATGCCCGGTGTGAGTTTTAAGCCACCGGGTCCAGGACGCGAATCGCGGGCGACTGTCGATTACGTGTGAGTCCAGTGACATAGCCATTACGGTAACTCCTGGCTACCTCTTTTAGACAGATCTTCTAGACAGAAAATAAATAGAGAGTTACAATACCTAAACGATACTATAAATTGAATGGGCTTGATAGATATCTATAGAACTTTCCACCCTACATCCACAAAACATACATTTTTCTCACCCTGGCATGAAACCTTTTCAAAGATTGACCATATGTTAGGAGAAAAATCAAGCCTTTACAGATTCAAAGGCATAGAAACTGTATCCAGCATCTTCTCTGACCATGATGGAATTAAACTCAAG
>NW_006204900.1:0-521 GCF_000334495.1 Tupaia belangeri chinensis
ATGTGAGAAGACGTCATTAAAAGCTATCCAAGTCTCATTCCCCATCCTGGTAACCCACTAACCTGTGGAGTTTTAGAAAGTTCCAAAAGGGTTCCAACTTGAGCTGAAAATGTTGGCATGTTTCCTGCAATGATTACCACAGGAAGTTTCTGTGTCTGGCAGTTGTAGTTTGGCAGGGTCTGATTCCCTCCAGATAACAAAAACAGAGGATTTTGTAAAGTTCTTTTGTCACTGGTAAATGCGTTATAGAGATCATATCCCAGGGAAAGGTTAGGGAGCAAATGAAGGCTCTTATTGATCTCCTCAATGGCAAAGATAAAGGCCAATACATATTGGTAATTCTTCCAATGGAACCTAAACAGAGAGGACAATGTTAGAAAATACAATAAATTCATGTAACTCAGAGTAATTCTTCGATAAAGCCACAAGGCATAAAGTTTTAAGTCTAGGCTGCCGTTCAGAGATTCTCCTGCACTGGTATATGAAGCTCGTGTAATATTCACAGGGCTCTAGAAAACCTT
>NW_006204901.1:0-333 GCF_000334495.1 Tupaia belangeri chinensis
GTGGCTACAGTGAAAGGGATTTCTTTGTTCAACTCTACTTCATTCAAGTTGTTCATATATAGAAATGCCGTAGATTTTTGGACATTGATTTTGTATCCTGCCACTTTACTGTATTCACTTATTACTTCAAGGAATAGTTTCATGGAGACCTTTGTGTATTCTAAGTATACCATCACGTCATCTGCGAATAAAGATATTTTCAACTCTTCTTTGCCTATTCAAATGCCTTTTATATTGTCTTTTCTGATTACATTAGGTAAGACTTCCAGTACTATATTAAAGAGCAGTGGAGAAAGTGGGCAGCCTTGCCTAGTACCCATTTTTAGCAGAAAA
>NW_006204901.1:488-981 GCF_000334495.1 Tupaia belangeri chinensis
TTGAAATGATCATATGGTTTTTATCTTTCTTTCTGCTAATGTGGTGTATTACATTTATGGTCTTTCTTATGTTGAACCACCCTTGCATCCCTGGGATAAAGCCTACCTGGTTGGGATGAATTATCTTTGTTTTATGTTGTTGGATGCAATTTGCGAGTATCTTGTTGAGAATTTTTGCATCTATATTCATCAATGATATTGGTCTGTAGTTTTCCTTTTTTGTCATGTCCTTATCTGTTTTGGGGATGAGGATGATGGAGGCTTCATAAAATAACTTTGGAAGGTTTTCTTCCTTTTGAATTTTTAGAAATAATTTCAGTAGGATAGGAGTTGACTCTTCCTTAAAAGTTTTGTAGAATTCAGAAGTGAAGCCATCTGGACCTGAGCTTTTCTTTGTTGGGAGGTTATTTATTACTGACTCAATCTCCTGGCTTGTTATGGTTCTATTTAGGTTCTCTATGCCCTCCTGATTCAATCTTGGTAGGTTATATGC
>NW_006204902.1:0-1819 GCF_000334495.1 Tupaia belangeri chinensis
GAAGCCGGTAGCCTGTCCCTTAAAAGCAATCTACCCTGGGATCCAGCAGATGGTATAATGGCTATGTTGTTAGATTCCCATGTAGTCAACCGTGGTTCAAGTCCTGGACCCAGTGGCTTAAACTCATGCTGTGTGCTTGTGCATGCGTCATGTGCCCAGGATCCCAAGAGGAGGAGAAGGGATTGTAGCATTGCCATCCCCCAAGGGGGTGATTTCTTGCTTTTTGTCTCTCTGACTCTGTCTTTCTGGCAAGTTTTGTTACTACCTCTGGTAACATGCCTTATAGTTAAAAAAAAAAAAAAAAAAACTCTTACAAACAAACAAGAACAATCTAAACTGACCAAAACATAAAAAGAACAGAAGAAAAAAGGAGTATTTAAATGAAGATGTGAATGGCTTCATGGAATACCTTAGACAGAACTCACAGATGGATCACAATGGGGAGATTCTATCAACAGACAGGAAGTAATGGAAGAAATTGCAGTTGCTTTAAAGAAAGTGTGGGAAGAAAGATGTTAAAAACGTAATATCCTTCATTAAGCCAATATACAGTTTATTCTGAATGAGAAATCTTATTTTGTATGCTGTGATATATGGTAAATGAATATAAAATAAATAAATAAAAACAAGGGACAGAGAAAATACAAGGATACATAGTGATCGAATGTTTAAAAAATAATAAGAATAATAAAATGGAATTAAAAGAAATTCTGACCATAAAATTGCAGCCAATGATAGAGGCAAACGAGGCTTCTGAACTCTTAGGTTGCCCTGGAACTTTTTGATCCTGCTCATTTGCCTACTTTAGCCCTTGGAAATCCACTGCCTTGACTCCAAAGGTGTGTGTATTGTTTTGGGTTTTCATGCCTGGGCCTGTAGTTTTATCTGTGATCACCAGAGGGCAGATTGTGCCTGCTCTGCTGAAGCAGTGAGCTGGGGAGGTCCACTTGAAGTTCATTTTGGCTGCCCTCTGCCCTGACCCATTCTGCATTTTTTATTATGATTATCTGTGTTTATAATATGAACTGCTTAGAAGTAGTAACAAAGCTCCAAGACAATTTCATTTATTTATTTATGTGTTCTGAACATTTGCCTTGTACTGGTAGTGTTAGTTGTGAGTGTTGCACTAATGACCATAATCTCTCCCTGCAGAAATTTGCAGTCTGTTGTGAGTTGGACAAAAACACAAAGTTCTAAAGTGAAACTAAACAGGTGCTGTGAGGGAGACCTTCGGGCCACTTAGTGGGCAGGTATGAAAGGCTTCATTGAAGTGACAGTTGTGCCCTGACCAGGAAGATAAGTGAAGAAAATTATGCACATATCCAGGAGCAATTTTCCAGGGTAAAGCTTCAGTTGTCCAGAGACTGGAAGAAAGAGGTAAATTAGACCAGACAGGTAGTTATACCCTAGCCAGTGTGGGTGGAGAGAGTCTAGGGGGAGAAGGGAGGAAGGGAACAGGGTAGAGCCAGGCATCATGTCCCGGAATTCTCTACTGTTATCTGTTATTCATGTGAAACACTACCCCAAATTTTGTATCTTCTAAGACTCCTGTATTATCTGACAGTGTGAACCAGAATATAGGCCCAGCTCAGCTAGGTGCTTTTGCCTCCAGGTCTCTCAGGAAGATGAGGCTATGATCTCAACTAAGGCCCACCTGAGACAGGATCAGCTTTTGAGATCATGAGTTCTTGGCAGGATTCAGTTTGGACTGAGGTCTAAATTTTTGTTTGTTTTCTTGGCCCTCTATAAATTCTTTGCCACTGGAACCTTATCATAAAGCAATTGCAATTTCTGAGGTCGATTTTCAAAACTTAGGGAT
>NW_006204902.1:1830-4568 GCF_000334495.1 Tupaia belangeri chinensis
TAGAATAAATACAGTGAGAGAACAGAGACAGCACCTTTTTTTTATTCTTCATCTAAAAGCCAGTAACTAGATGCAGTCTAACCCAGAGAGGAGGTCATTACACTAGGATCTGTGTACCAGGAAGTAGAAATCATTGGGAGCAATTATGGATTTTCCTAGAACCTCACAATTCCATAGGCCAACATAAGGCACTAGACTTTAATTCTAAAGAAATGTTTAATTTTATTAACTGTTATTATTATTTAGTTTGATCAAAGAGACGGGCAGGAGAGAGGAGAATGAGAGTGAGAAAATAAGCCACAAGGTCTGGGATTCAAACCACAGTTGGCCATGTAGGAGTCTGGTTCCTTAACCACTATGCCATCTGTTAGCCCCTCCAATTCTAAATATAATGGAAAAACAATTATAGTTTTATGACAGAGAGAGATGGTATCTGAATTTTATTAATTCCAACCTTCCCATGATGCAGACTAGGAAATAGTCAAGAGGAAAAATGACTTTCCAACCAGAAATTATTACAGACCAGAATTCAGACTGTTTGAAGTTGTATGTCATAATGCCTCTCCTCTTTTTGTGTAATGCTCCCAACCCTTAAGTTTGTGTATTTGCTACACGTGGTACCAGCCAATAGATAATATAGGTATTAGAGCTACACACACTTGGTGACAACCCCAAAGATAGATGCTGGAACTATCTCCATTGTGCAAGTAGGGAGACAAGGGAGGCCCTGGCACACATAATGTCTTGTCCAGGTCATCACACTGAAAACAAGGAGGAGCCAGGAGCAAGCCAGGTCTTGATCCTCAGAGCTGAGAGCCTTCCTGATCTGCAGGTGGGTTGTGTAGTATAACTGTGTTCAATGTGGATAAAGCATGGAATGAGGGTGAGTAGTCAACACCCCAGTTAGGTCCTTGGGGAGATATGATCTGAGGATCATGCAAGACCTGCTATTCCAAAGATGAGTGCTTCCTCCCCTACAGTACAGTGCCACCTTGTCCCCTTGCTAGCTATGTGTTAGGAAGGTCACTTCACTTCTGTGGTCCTAAATTTTCTTCTGTGAAAACTGAGGTAAAAAGGCCAACACACAAGGTTATCTCAAGGTCTGAAACAAGCAGTGGGAAGTGCAGCCCCAGTGTTGGCCTTGTGGGAAGAACTGTCAAAGGGCTGTGCTTGCTCTTGTTTATGATTTTCTTATATAAATCTTTAGTAAAGCATGAATACATGAAAATATCATAAGTGCAACATTGACAGGAATAGAATTAATCCACCCACCTATATACATCTCACCAGTATTTTAATTACTCACTTGCATATATGTTTCTGTGTATGTGCATGTTTAATTTTTTGGTATTTTGTTCCATATGTAGGTTTATTTTCCTATCAACATAGTAAAAATACAAATGTTTTTAATCACACAGTTATCTCCTGTTGTCCTCCTGTAACAGCGTCCCATTTTCCTTCTGCTCACCACTATGACCATTATTATTTGCAACTACTAATTTCTTTCCCACTTCCATAAATTTGTTATTCCAAGGAGGATGTCATTTAAACGGGATCACAAATAACCTAACATTTTGTGATTGTATTTTCCAACGCACATCATTTTCTGGAGAATCATTCAAATTGTCATATACTTTGTTTACGTTATTTCTGCCAAATGATCTTGCATGCTGTGGATGCACTACACTGTCAAAACATTCACCCAACCAAGGCATATCAGTGGTTTCCATTTTGGGCTGTTTTGAGTAAGACATAGTGACCACTTATGTACATTGTCTATGTATAATAGTAAAACTTCTCAATACTCTAGAACCTTTATAGCAAACAGCTTCTGGGTGACAGGGTAGATATAAATTTAGTTTTACTAAAAACTGCCTTGTTAGTGCCAGCTGGTGGCATCCTGGTCAAAGCTGCTGCACCCACATGACCGACTGCATGCTCAAATCTTAGACCCAGCATCTTGAAAAACATGACAAGCAAAAGTATGTGCATATCCATAACCCTGAAAGGAGGGAAAAATGGAGGAGAAGGAATTTTAATTTGTCCATGTCCATAAGGGTGCTTTCCTATTTCCCTCTCTTTCTCACTCTCTCTGCTGAGGATGTGTACTCTATGGCAATTATAAAAAGAATGAAACTGCCCAACTTCTCCAAAAGTGTTGTATTACTTTGGATGTTCATCATCAACGGATGAGTAATCTTTTCCTCAGTTTCTTTTCTAAATTGGCTTTATTTCAGTTTTTGAACTTTTATCACTGATAAGTATGTATTTTTTTATAAATTTATTTATTTACTTTTGTATATACATTCAATCACATTGTTTAGCTTACAATGTGAGCATTTCAATATGTGAACATTTCTCCCCAGTCTCGTTGATCAAAATATCTTCAACAAAGAACACCACACCTCCCCATCTCGTCAATGCTCTACCTCCATATCCTTTCTCCAAACAACCTTCGTTAGGACCTACTCCTTCATGTGCACCTCATCTGACATTCACACCCATCTCTTGTACTTGTTCAACCGTTCAATCAGTTTCAGTCATAGAGTGCAGACATTCGGTATATGTTAAGTGGAGACATACAATGTCTCTCCTTCATAGCCTGGCTTGCCTCACTCAGCAGTAAATCTTCCATATTCTTCCACTTTCTGTCAAAAGCCAGGGTTCTGTTGTTTTTTATGGCTGAGTAGTGTTCCATAGAGTATTTGTGCCACAGTTTTTCAATCCATTCCTCCATA
>NW_006204902.1:5240-5667 GCF_000334495.1 Tupaia belangeri chinensis
TCCCTACACCAATGTCTCCCAGAGTTTCCCCAGAGTTTTCCAGGAGCAGCTTCAAAGTTTGAGGTCTTAGATTTAGATCTTTTTGTTTGTGTGTTTGTTATATTTTTTTTCTAAATTTGTTTACGTTCACTCACTGTCCGTCATTACAACATATAAAATGAGATTTTCCATCCAGAGTACACTGTATATTGTCTCAGTCAAGCACATCAACATACGTGTTATTGTCAACAAAATAATTTTCCATTTCTTGTTTCCTATATGTTTTGCTTTTTTCCCCTCTATATTTGATTCCCTATTTCTTATCCTCTGCCATCTCCCACTCTCTTCCCACACTGTCTCTGCTATCTATGTTTACTCTCTATAGTGTTCCCCCCCCGTTTTTTATTCCTAAAGATCTTAATTTAAATATTTTCATAGCAAACACAAC
>NW_006204903.1:0-510 GCF_000334495.1 Tupaia belangeri chinensis
GTTTGGTGGCCTGGAATGTGCACTACGGCTACTGCTCGGGGTTTTTGCAACATTGCCAACAGCCACTGGATTTCAGGAAGTTTGCGCACCTTTCCTCCATCCATGGTAGTTAAGCCCCTCCCCTCTCCCAATAAATTGCACCATGGATATGAACAGTCCCAAAGGTATACCTGCTATCGGTGTAAATAGTAGCACGTTTCCCTTCCGCCCGTTCAAGTGCTTCTGCTAGTGCAATGAGTTCAGTCTTCTGGGCAGAAGTTCCCGCTGGCAGGGAAGTGCTCCAAACTAAGTTCCCGCTCTGGTCCACTATAGCTTTCCCAGCCTTACATGCTCCGTCCTGCATAAAGCTACTCCCATGGATGTACCAAATTACCTCACTGTTTGGCAGGGCTGAGTCTTGGAGATCATGCCATATGTGAAAGGTCTCTGCTAGAATTTCTTGGCAATTATGCACCAGCTTGCCCAGCTCTGGGTTAGGGAGCAATGTGGCCAAGTTCAAGGAGGTGGGCT
>NW_006204904.1:0-4555 GCF_000334495.1 Tupaia belangeri chinensis
TACACATCAGACACTAAAATCACCAAATTATAAGGATCTATCTTAATGGAATATAACCAGAAGAAAATAGACAAATGAAGATGGTATGCTTAGTTGAAGAATTCCCCAGGTGCCTGTGTGTGTGTGTCCAAACTCAGGAAAGGAGGGAGAAAATGGAGGAGGGATTGCAGCATGACCATTACCCATGGGGGTGCTTTCTCACTTCCTCTCTCCTGTGTGTCTCTCAGGTTAGTGCACACCACACTCTGGCAAAATTATTTTTAAAATACAAGATTTAAAGATGCCATTAAAACATTCATGTCAAAGGATATTGGAGTTATTTGAATATCAGAAATTGTATCATTTTTTCACACATGTCTCTGAAAATAACATGGAGAGATGAATGTAAATATCTTGGGCGTGAAATACAAAACAAGAGAAAGTATAAATTAGTTGAAAATATTATAATTTAAATTAAATCTTTCAGGATACACGGAGAGAGAGAGCGATAAACACACAAAAAATGCCTGAACATTCACTTTTGTCCAGAATATGTTCCATTATGAATGAAAATAAGTTTAAAAATAGTGAATTTACACTATTTAGAAAAAAATTCTAGTATTGTTTCTGATAGCTACTTTAAGAACTATTTTTAATTTATTTAAATTAATTTATATTATTTAGTTCTTATTAGTTTCTTACCTTTAATAAGTTATGTAGGTGCTACTAAATCTGTTTGGCAATTATTGTTACTGTGTGAGCTCTGTTGTGTAAAGTTGCCAGAAATGTTGATTGTTGATTTAAAGAATATTAGGCCATCAGTACTACTGATAGAAGAAATACAAAGTAGACTCCTGAGTGTCTCTTTTCATAACAGTTTTGTTCACCAACCATATGTGATTTTTCTCTTTGATTTTCTATTTTAAATAATGCCTAAGTGCACATAAACTATATTATTGAAAGAAAGAAGAATAACTTCTCAAATTGCCAAGAAATGTGTTCTTAATTAAATGAGTTTTGAACAAAAGTTCCATATCAGAAACTTTAGAAATACCAATAAATTATAGGCATTTTATTAACATAATTTGAAATGAGAAATATGTCTTCATTGTATAAAAATAGAGGACAATTGAGAAAGACAATAATGAGAAAACAGGAACAAATGAAAATAGTAAACTTAGTAGGAATGGTTAAATAACAAGTTTTATTCATATGTGTGTGCTGAGGATGAGGGAAAGGATGGCGGCATGACCATCCTCCCTGGGGGGTTATTTCTTGCTTTCTGTCTCTCTCTTTGTGTCTCTCTGGTGAGCACATGCGCCCTACAGCAAAAATCTCTCAAAAAAAAAAAAAAAAAGAATCAAAGAATGTAACCAAAAACCAAAACATCACTCCCCCTCCCAAAAAAACCCCCACTTTTCTAGAGGGCCACTTCTATCCCTTATTTGAAATAGCAAATGAAACTATGCAATTTCCTCATTAAATACTAGTAAAATAATTCCTCGACATAGTGTTGCATATGAGCTAGTGTTGCCCCAACTATTTAAATCACTGTGATTTTAGATATTCCCAGATGCAACAGCAAACACTAGATTTGGATATTACTATCTAGGCAAAAAAAAATATATCACCTGCAAATACATGAATCAGGATCATAGATGTAATTTCAAACGTTCTTTAGACAAACCTTAGAGGAGGTAGGCAGGAAAATTAATGTCTGAATTGCGCTATCCTTACTTAAGTGACCTAAGGTTTCCTGGAAAAACTTGTGCATCAGAAACTTCAAAAATACTTACATTTCAAGGGACATAATTAATTAAACTTATTGACTAAGGAATCTGTCCTCATTGATTACAATTACAGGACAAATGAAGGATATGACAACAGAGAAAACTTAATAACAAATGAAGATGACAAACCTGAGCCAGAATTATGTGAAAATATAAAACTATGTCAGAGTTGAGGAAGATAATTGTCCAGGTCTGACAGTAATTTAGAAGGATAAATGAAAGGATGACTGGGAGTAATGGTTTTACTTTGTGGTTCAAATTGATCCTCAGTTCTGGGAATTGTAACAGTATATTTCCAAAGGTCTTCTCAGCAATCAGAGGCAAGGCTGTTTGACAACACTAAAGCCTTTCATGCAAATGGCATTCATATTTGATATGACACCACGAGAGGAATTAGATAGAAGTCTTATGGGACAAACATTATGAATCATTTGGATTTTGTCATTGTTGTTACTTTCTATTTTTCTCAGAATAAAATGCAAACCAGCATATGTCCATGAACCAAGTACTTCAAAATTAATGAATCAGAGCACAGTAGAAACATTAATCTGTCTAAGACACATCTGTCTTAGCAGTAGTCTTGCCAAACCTGGGACATATGTTGATGAGATACATTCCTAAATGAAATTACCTTGGAAAAATATATGATTAAGGAAAGTAGAAAAAGAATATCTTAAACTTTGAATGTGTATATTAGCATTTGATGAAAAAAGGCATCTGGCAACATCAAAGTTCTTGCTTTCATTATTCCTCACATGAAAAAGTGAATTTGGCAGGTATAGTATCATTGACCATTTTTTGAGATAGGAAATCCAGATAAAACTGGCTAAATGTTTTATGCTTCTCTCTCTCTTTCTCTTTCTCTCTGTGTCTCTGTCTCTCTCTGACAAGTGAAAGATTTTTTTTAAATAGTTCATGGAAACTGAGGTCAACAGGTGGCATGGTGGTTAAGGCTCTGGATTCCCAAATGACCAAACACAGTTTGAGTCCCAAACTCGGTGAGTTTAAAATCATGTTGGATGTGTGTACATGAATGTCCAGAATTCTGAGAGGAGAATAGAGGAGAAAAAATTGAGGCAAGGCCACATCCCTGGTGAATGATTTCTCACTCCCCCATCTCTGTCTCTTTCTGCTCCTGTCTCTGTCTGTCCAGTGAGCACAGGCACTCAATGGCAAAAACCTAAAAAAAAAAAAATTTAGGGAGACTTAGACACCAAAAAAACCCAGTCATTTCAATGGAGATTGTGGTTAAGGAATTGTCAGAATATTTACCAATATTTTTTGTAGATCCCTCTGAAAATAAAGTAAAAAGATCAATGTAAAAGCAAAAATAAAGAAACAGAAAGATGGGACCAGCAGATGGCATAAAGTTTATGTCACTGGACTCCAACATAGTCAATGGCAATTTGAGTCCCCAACTCAGTGACTTAAAACTCATGCCAGGTGTGTGTGCGTGTGTATCCAGAATCCCAAGAAGAGAATTAATGAGAAGGGATTGAGGCGTTGCCATCTCGCACCTGACAGGTTATTTTTTGCTTTCTGTCTCTCTATTTCTCTCTGTCTCTCCAGCGAGTACACATACCCTATAGCAAAAATCTCTTTCTTAGAAAATACATAAATAAAATGGGAACGAGCAGTTAGCGTAATGGCTATGTCGCTGGACTCCCACGTAGTCGACCGCGGTTCGCGTCCTGGACCTGGTGGCTTAAAACTCACGCTGGGCACGTGTGCGTGCGTGCCCAAGATCCCGAGAGGAGAATGGAGGAGAAGGGATTGCGGCGTGACCATCCCCCCTGGGGGGTGATTTCTCACTTTCTGTCTCTATGTCTCTCTCTGTCTGTCTGGCGAGCGCACGCGCCCTATAGTGAAAATCTCTCTCAAAAAAAAAAAAAAAAAAGTAGAGAAAATATATAAATAAAAAGAAAGAAACAGGAAGAAAATTCAAATTCTACTTGTTTCAAACAATATGCCAAAGAAAAGGACTATTAAAATTATTTGAATGGAATGCCAAGAGAATCATACAGAACATCTGTGTGTTCGATATTTGGATAGCACCACAGAGGGAGTGAAAACATGAGTCATGAGGTCACACTTGGCGAAAGAATGACATCAGAATGTCAACATTCTTGAAAGGGCAAAACCTGGAGAAACTTAACTCAGTGACATGGAATCCTCTCTAAAACCTTAAACTGTTGGAGAAGTGTCAAATGCTTAATAATGATCCTTCAAATTTGGAATGTAGGACAGAGATCCAAAGTTGGAAATTTTCCAAAAAATTGTATCAAATTAATGTACATACCTATCAGCCCAGAGTCATTCACCTAACATACTGCTTAATGAAACTCTAAGATGTCTCTGAAAATTATAGAAGTCAATGCACAAAGAGATGAACCTAAGAGGGGAAACTAAATGGATAGAAGGCAGAAAAAAGATAAATTGATAGAACTTAATGTGGAAGAATTTCAAAACCAGTAAATTGAAGACTGAGTAGAGTCCTAGAGTTCTCTATTCAGAAGACTAGCGAGCCAAGGAGGGAAATATTAAATTAAAATGTTGTGAGCCCACCATGGAGGCACAGCAATAGTGCAGCACTCAGTATTAGAGGCTATGTAGATCAAGGTTCGGTTTCCTGTACACACTCAGTGTCCATGTCCACACCTGACATTGATCCAAGCTGGCCAAGAGGGGCTTAAGAGTACGAGGCTCCAGATGGGTTGTTGTCTTCCTCTGTCTCTTGTCTCATGAATGAACAAAGTGAATACACTTTCTTTTAAAACTTAAAACAT
>NW_006204905.1:0-986 GCF_000334495.1 Tupaia belangeri chinensis
CTGGGAGCTTGTGCTTGTGTGCTCCAAAGCCCAAAAGGATGAAGAGACAGAGAAGGGATTGCAGCGTGAACATTCCTCATGGGGGGTGCTTTCTCTCCTTCTCTGTCTCGCAAGCACAAACACTCTGTAGCAAAAACAACAATAAAAGACAAAAATAAAGGCTTCCCTCACTACTTCTGCTATCCTATGCTTTTCTCCAGTTGCCACCGAACTTCTAAATGAGGCCTCTCCACCTTCTCCCCTTTCGGTACCTCCCACATGCTGGAGTCATTGCCGGATTCAGAGAGGACCATTTGCAGTCGTACCGTACTGACCCTCATCCATTCATTGGTTCTCCAGACGTCACTGACCACTCGCTGCAGTAGGTCCTCTTCCAGCCACGAGGGACAGCACTGAACAGAACAGCCCAATTGTTCCCCTTCGAAGGTGATTTCAAAAATTTCACAGAAATGTGAAATTAAAATATGAGTTTATTTTGGTGTAAAATTTTTTTGAAATGCATGCATCGTTTTTTGATAATACACATGATTTTTTTAATTGCCAGAGGGTGCATGTGCTCTCTAGAGAGAGACACAGAGACAAAGAGACAGAGGGAGAGGAGAAAGTACCCCAAGAGGGTACTGGAATTCCTTCTCCATTTCTCTATCCGGTTGGGATTTTAGGCACACACACACCAAGCGTGTTCTTCAAGCCACCCCAGTCCAGGATTCAAACTGTAGTCATCCATGTGGGATCCAGCTTTCTATGCACAGCACTTCCTTGCTGTGCTATGAGGCTAGCCTTACAGAATCTCGAAGTGTGTTGAAGGCAGTGGGCACAGCAGTGCAAAGTCCTAAGGTGGGAATACGCTTGGCTCGTTCGAGGGACAGAGAGGCAGCCAGAGTGGCTGGAACACAGAGAGGAGAGGGTAAGGGAAGAGGAGGTTGGAGAGCTGGGCTGAGAGTGGCTGGTCTTGGAGTAGCAAATGTGGCTATAAGGCCTTGGGC
>NW_006204906.1:0-465 GCF_000334495.1 Tupaia belangeri chinensis
TGACCACTCCTCAATCCAATCTCCATTCTCTAATGCATGCACATGTCCCCAGCATCACTTTCAAGCTGCCTGTTCTGTGACTAATACGATGGTTAGTCATGTGGAAATCCAGAGCTTTAAACACCATGCCATATGTTTGTCCCTTCATACATTTTAAAGTAAAGAATGCTTCCTTTAAACTCTCAAAAAATATATGGGAAGTGTGACCACAAAATTTTGCAGTAGTTCAGGAATATTAGCTTCAACTCTGAATATAGTGAGGACAAGTAAGAATTTAAACCCAAAGAACAAGTTGGGAGTAATTGGATAGAAAATTACTAAGTGATAACATTACAGATAATGGGGATTCTGGCCAAATTCATTTGCGTTAATTATATACAAGTGTTCTGATAGGACTGAACAAACTCTCTGAAGTCTGATTAAAGTTTTATCAAGGGGCAAGCAGGTGACCTAGTGGTTAAGGAG
>NW_006204906.1:565-1211 GCF_000334495.1 Tupaia belangeri chinensis
ACAGGAGTCATAAATTCCTCTGAGACTTGTAATGGGGTTACAGTTAGCATTTACCAGACACAGAAATCAAAACCTCAGTAACTCAATTATGCAGAGTCCATCCCTATGTACCTAAAGTGGAGTCTAATTGCTAACTCAGCATGCAGGTGAAGGCAGCTGGATTCCATATGGCTGACTACATAGTTTGAGTACTGAATAAAGTTGCCTGAGAAACACGCCAGGTGGAAGTTTGCCCGCCTGTCCAATCATCCCAAGTGCAGAATAAAAAGAAGGGATTGTGGAATGACCATCCTCCAGGGAGTGATTTCTCACTTTATTTATCTCTCTCCCTTCTCTATTTCTCTATGGTGAGTGCACACATCCTATAACAACAACAAAAAAGTAACAGTAAAATATAACAACTCAGAAAAAGTAGAGTTCTGATTTCATGAAAATGTTTATTCATTAACAAATCAGGGGACCAGCAGATAGCATAGCAGTTATGTAGCTGGACTCCCACATGACTGACTAATTTTGGTGTGGCCTTCTCACTCAGGGTGTGATTTCTCACTTTCTCTTTCAATTTATGTCAATCTCTTTTTCTGGCAAGTGCTTGTACATTTAGGCAAAAGAGTTTCCAAAAATAAATAAATAAAAAGAAGGAAAG
>NW_006204907.1:0-621 GCF_000334495.1 Tupaia belangeri chinensis
TCTACACTTCTCTGATCTATTCCCAGGGTGTGCTCACCCCTCATCCCCTCCCAGCCCCACCCAGGTCCCGTCCTCCCCCTGTGTGTCTACAAGGAGGCCTCCCCCAGGCTACCCCATGTCACTCCGCCCTCCTTCCAGCTTCCCTCACCCTAACTTTCCGGTGGTGCCTTGGTCCACCCTTGGGCTGCTAGAAGGGCTGCGATGTCAGTGAAATGAAATGAAATGACATGAAATAAACTTATCTTATAAAAAGAGTACAAGACGAAGGGGAAGCAAGCAGAGCAGGTGCGGGAAGGGGGGCCGTGAGGGAGAGGGCAAAAGTCACAGAAAACAAACAGGAAAATCAGGATTGGAGTGTGGCGATGACAGGCCATGCCCAGCCCACTCCCCACACAACCCTCGAGCCCTTCGCCGCTGCCGCCCACAGACGGCACCGGAGCCCAGAGCCTGGCGGGGCCGCGGAGGTCGGATGAGCGGGTGCGGGGTGGGGGGTGGTGGGGGGATGCCGGGCGCGGCGAGCGGCGCAGAGGAGACCGCTAAAAGAACCGAAAAGAAATCGGGAAAGCAGGACTGAGAGGTGCGGGCGACCCACCGACCCGGCACCGCCGCCCGTCGCCCCAT
>NW_006204907.1:1074-2362 GCF_000334495.1 Tupaia belangeri chinensis
GCCGGGCCCCCCCCCACAGCCCGCATCCCTGCTCCACTGCAGGCTGCCGACGCCACCGCAGCGCTGCCCGGAATGAGGACCGGCAAGATAAAGCGTCTGGTGCCGTGTGGGCGGAGCGGGACACTCACGCCGACCAATCGCGAGCAGAGAGGGCGGGGCTACACTTCGCCAACCCCAGGCCCTGGTCTGCAAGGCCCAGATGAACTCTGCTGGGATAACTCTGGGACTTAGAAAGAGGAGAGGCTAGAACAGCCTGCGACACAGGAGTCCCGGGGTGAGACGCGCGGGGACGTGGGGCCAAATGCTGCGGGGGCGAGATCCGAGCGCTGTCGGAGCTGATCACGTTAGAGACTGTGTCAGTCACCCCAAACAAGGGCCCGCACACCCCACCTCTAGCTGACTCTTCCTCAGGGCGGCTTCCCTTCCTTGTTCCCCCAGGACAACCTTAGAGAAGACACAACACACGCCTCTGCCCACGCACAGCGTGACTGGTAATGCCATCAGTGACCAGATTGGCAGACAGCTGAGGATTTCAGCACTCTCTGCCTGTCAGAAGCTTCTGCAGTTGAACCACTCAGACCTCAAACTCTCTCTGGCCTTTCAGCCATTTTGATCTCTTTCTCCTCCCATTGGCTCCAAGATCCAGCCAGGGCTGCTTTCTTGGTGGCCTCTCTACTCAGCCTCTGGGAGATGACAAGGTCAACCTGGCAGCTCTTCATCCACTCTAACACCCTCTCTCCAAATTCCCTTTTCCAACCTGCCTTAGGACCTCTTGGACTCTGGGTAGACCTGCCGCTCAAATGCCACAGGTCTGCAAGGAACCTCACAGAACCTTCCAGAGTCCTGATGCTGCCACCCATCTCCAGCCTCAGCCAATCTGGATCGTGGGGACACTCAGGGAGGTCTGGATAGGGCAACTGGGAATCTGCACTTGAGCCAGCCTCCCGGGATGTTGGGTTTTGCCGCTGGCCCCTTCCTTCATTCCTTCTGATTCCCTCTTTCTCCTGCCTCTCAGTGCTCAGCGTCAGCTCTGGCAACCTTTTCATTTATTTATTGATTGATTGATTGATTGATTGATTGATTTTTTTGAGAGAGATTTTAGCTATAGGGTACATGCCCTCCTTGGAGAGACAGAGAGGCAGCGAGATATCACCTCCCAGGAGAGATGACCACATCACAACCCCTTCTCCTCCATTTTCCTCTGGCAATTTTGGTCATGCACGCCCACATGCCCAGCATGCCTTTCAAGCCTCTGGTTCCGGGACTTGAACTGTAGTCTGTCACATGG
>NW_006204907.1:2389-4844 GCF_000334495.1 Tupaia belangeri chinensis
CTTTTCATTTATTGATTTTTTTGAGAGAGATTTTTGCTATAGGGTACATGCCCTCCTTGGAGAGACAGAGAGGCAGCGAGATATCACCTCCCAGGAGGGATGACCACACCACAACCCCTTCTCCTCCATTTTCCTCCTGCAATTTTGGTCATGCAAGCCCACATGCCAAGCATGCCTTTCAAGCCTCTGGTTCCAGGACTTGAACTGTAGTCGGCCACATAGGAGTGCAGGCCCACTAAGCCACCTGGTGGCCTGCGGCCAGTTTTCAATTCCATGGCCACTACTTCAGTCCAATCTGTCATCTACCTTCATCCTGGACTATTGTCCCCTAAACTGCTGTCCCAGATGTAACCAGAATGCCCCAAGCCATGCACAGCTGTCACAGTCTGCTGTCTGACACCCCTATTCCCAATTCTCTGGTGATGTCTCCTCTGAATTGCAGACTCCCTGGTCTCCTTACCCTGTCCCACCAGGGCCCACTGTTTAAGCACTCCCCTCCTCTAGATCACACTGACCTGCCTTCCAACCCACCCACCTCTCTGCATTCTAAAAGACTAGCTCAGTGAGGCAGTGGGACAGTGGTAGGACTTCACCATTATACTAAAAGCCACTGAACTGTGAATTCTGTCTCAGTAACAATATTAATAATAATAATGATGATACCATCCTGAAAAGATTTTACCCAAGCTTAGCCCCACCTGCAACATGGATCTATCTCTTGGTCTTGGGAACATCTCCAACTTAGCTGCTTGGTAGAACCACTTGGACAGTGTTCAATGCCCGGATGCCCAGGCCAGAGCTAAACCAATCCAATCAGTGTACTGTGGGTGGACCTAGAACTCAGCACCCTTTAAAGCCCCCCAGGTGGTTCCAGGGTTCAGACAAGTTTTTAAAACCCCTGTTCAAACCCATGGACTGAACCTTCTGGATGGCACCAACAGGGCCATCAGGAACCCCCTGTTACCACCTTACACCACCCTGCCACTGGCCCACCCCCCCATGACCACTGCAGGGTCAGGAACCCTGCCCATCCCATCTTTATCAGCCCTGCAACTTTTATTTTTCTTTTTAAAAGCTGAGCTATCCCCATCGCTATATCCCTTCCACCAGGGCCCCTGGCCCACACTTCCCTGTGGGTGGAAATGTCAGGCATCCCAGATCTGAAGCCTTTCTTAGGTTTACATGCATTTTACTCCTTTATCTTGACCCTGCACCTATTTAGCACATCAGGGACTGGATCTAGTCCTATTCTCACAGCCATGGCTTTTTCCTACTGAACTCCACAAGGTGATAGTGCAGACAGGGGAAGGGACCCAGCTCCTTGACCCTGGCCCCTGCCCTCTCCTCCATCATGTCTGCTCTTCTTCCAGGAGCTCCTGAGGTGTTCCAGCTGCTGCAAACCATCTCATTCAGCTCACTCCCCAAAAGGACTGCAAATATTTTAATAATAATTAATAAAAACAAAAATAATCATTGGTAAGTTTTGGTCCAAGGCATTTCGAGATGACTGCTAAGAGAGAGGGGCTAGTCTCCCCTTTCCGGCTATGGGGGAAGCCAGGATGGCCTCAGACCCAGGCTTTGGGACCTCCCAGGAGCTTGGTCTGGCTGCCACTTCCCCACCAGGCCTTTAGGGTTGTCCTCCCCTGCCCCCATGTCTCCCCCAGCCCCTTTCTGCTCGGCCCCAGGACCTACTTTCTGTCCCTCCACTCCTGTCTCTGGACCCCGGACTCATGGGCACCAGGAGCCTGTCTCTGCTAGACCCTGCACCGCTGCCATGTCAGGGAAATACCAAGGGGTTTAAGTAACATTGGGCAGCGCCCTTTCAGATGTGAGGGCTGAACTTGGCCCAGGTCTGCAGGAAGTAAACAGGACTTGGGACGCTGGCAGGTAAGGGCCCTTTGGGACGTTTTTGGTTTTCAGGCTGCAGGGGATTGTCGCCTGCGGCCGTGAATATGCAGAGTGGGCTGGAGGACATTCCGAACCCCAGATAGGGAGCACGACTTGGACTCTGACAACCCCCAAACAGCGACCCTGCGACCCTAGGCCCCTGGGAAAGGCTTTGCCAGCTCCCTCCCCACCCAGCCCGCACTGAACTCTAAGATCAGAAACAGCTTCCGCACCGGAGGGTTCCTCCCAGAACCGAGAGCTTTGGGGGCGGTCCTGGTGGAAGTCTGCTCTCCCCCGGACCAGAAGCAAAGATCCAGGAAAATCGCTCTGAGGACTCCACTGGCCTCCTGGAGGATCCTAACTTAGATCCTGTCCCACCATCTACCCTCCCTGGGGTGCCAGGTCAGTTGGCTCCCGCAAACCAGCTCAGTCAGCTCGCTCCCCAAAAGGACTTCTCATCCTATAATAGTAATAAAAATAATCTCATGCAACGTTTGTAGTAAGCCATTTGGAGATGGAACTCAGGTTTTGGGGCCTGCACCAGGAGCCCAGAATGGCTGCCCCTCCC
>NW_006204907.1:7797-9717 GCF_000334495.1 Tupaia belangeri chinensis
CTTGGTCTGGCTGCCACTTCCCCACCAGGCCTTTAGGGTTGTCCTCCCCTGACCCCATGTCTCCCCCAGCCCCTTTCTGCTCGGCCCCAGGACCTACTTTCTGTCCCTCCACTCCTGTCTCTGGACCCCGGACTCATGGGCACCAGGAGCCTGTCTCTGCTAGACCCTGCACCGCTGCCATGTCAGGGAAATACCAAGGGGTTTAAGTAACATTGGGCAGCGCCCTTTCAGATGTGAGGGCTGAACTTGGCCCAGGTCTGCAGGAAGTAAACAGGACTTGGGACGCTGGCAGGTAAGGGCCCTTTGGGACGTTTTTGGTTTTCAGGCTGCAGGGGATTGTCGCCTGCGGCCGTGAATATGCAGAGTGGGCTGGAGGACATTCCGAACCCCAGATAGGGAGCACGACTTGGACTCTGACAACCCCCAAACAGCGACCCTGCGACCCTAGGCCCCTGGGAAAGGCTTTGCCAGCTCCCTCCCCACCCAGCCCGCACTGAACTCTAAGATCAGAAACAGCTTCCGCACCGGAGGGTTCCTCCCAGAACCGAGAGCTTTGGGGGCGGTCCTGGTGGAAGTCTGCTCTCCCCCGGACCAGAAGCAAAGATCCAGGAAAATCGCTCTGAGGACTCCACTGGCCTCCTGGAGGATCCTAACTTAGATCCTGTCCCACCATCTACCCTCCCTGGGGTGCCAGGTCAGTTGGCTCCCGCAAACCAGCTCAGTCAGCTCGCTCCCCAAAAGGACTTCTCATCCTATAATAGTAATAAAAATAATCTCATGCAACGTTTGTAGTAAGCCATTTGGAGATGGAACTCAGGTTTTGGGGCCTGCACCAGGAGCCCAGAATGGCTGCCCCTCCCTGGCTGGCCTCAAGGTCCTCTGTACAAAGCCCCTCCCTTCTACCCCACTCAGCCTGCAGCCCCTCTGCTCTGCTCCCACCTCTGGAAAAATCCATGATCTCCCTCCCCTCCTGCCTTTAGACCTCCAGAGGAGCACAGGGTGCCTCTTAGCAGACCTTAGGCACCACTGTCAGAGAAAAATCTGTCCTGTCCATCACAGACTACAGAGATTCACTGAAACTGTTAAGAACAGCAGGGGCTGATAGCACTCCCCTGGACAAAATGCCTTGACAGTCCCTTCACCAGGACGCTCCTGGGTGCAGGCAGGCACCAGTAGTGGACCCTAGGCTCTAAGACACAGAAAGCTGGTCTTACCACCAATCTTTGGCCCTGATTTAAATATTTAATAATAATAGTGATAAATAGAAATTATTAATTCTTTAGAAAAGAAAAAAGACAACCACTCTGGGCACCTGTGCATGCCCCAATCCTGAGGGGACAGTGGAGGAGAAGGGGCTGCAGCGTGGCCATTGACTGACTCGCCACCTGACTGCCTCGCCACTTTACCTCTTACTGTCTCTCTGTCTCCCACCAGAGTACTTGGTCTATGGTGAAAATGTACAAATCTAAAAACAAGAAAAAGAGGAGAAGATCCTATGGTGGTAATGTATTCAGATGTTGTAATACTGCGCTCTTTGAACTTAGAAGTCTCCAGCTTTCTCCCATTTATTTTATTTTTAAAAAGACTAGGCCAGGGACCAGCAGGTGGCTGGTGGTTCAGGTGGCTGGATCCCACAGGACCAACTGTGTGGTTGGAGTCCTGGACCAAAGGCTTAAGGAAACATGCTGGGTCCCTGTGTGTGCCTGCCCTAAATCCTGAGGGAAGAATGGAAGAGAAGGGGTTGCAGTATGGCCATCCCTCCTGGGGTGGGGGTGGGGTGATTTCTCACTTTCCCTCTCTCATCTCTCTCTGGTGAGCACACGTGCCCTATGGCAGAAACCTAAAATTAAAATAAAAAGACTAGGCCCAGCCTGATGGCGTGGTCAGTAGCAAATGGACGTCAGGGCAGGAAGCCCCCGG
>NW_006204907.1:14009-16153 GCF_000334495.1 Tupaia belangeri chinensis
GGAGAGGACAGTAAGCAAAGTTCATTAGGACCACATCAAGGCTTTCAGCTAAGTAGAAGGGGGGCCTGAATGGGTCACTGACTAGGGGTAGGAGTAACCAGTTATATAAGCCCTGACCAAGTAGAGAAAAACTCTAGGGATAAAAAAAGAAAGAAAGAAATAAGGAAAGAAAGAAAGAAAGAACACTTTCTTTTAAGAGATGCCAGTGTGGATGTTTTGTGCTGCCAGGGAGCTTTAGGCTAAGCGTCCTCGAGCTGGGCAGTGTTTTCAGGAACACAGTTAATGTGTCTACTTCTAGCCTAGTCAGCAAGTAGCTCTAAATTTTGAACCCATGAAAGAAGAGTGTGCTTGCAATGCCGTGATGATGTGAGGGGCTGGCTTCAGCTTTCTTTATCTCGGGCAGGCTGCAAGACGCTTTCTGTGTAAGCAAGGAGCGAGAGCTATCATAGATTTCAGCAAACGATTTGTATTAAAAGCCTGGCTAGAGTGACTCCATCTTGTCTTGGACTGTCCAGTCTGGGGACTCCTAGCCCTGTCTACATAGCCAGAGAGCTTACTCATATCTCAAAATCAGAATAGAAAAAAGAATATTTGATATACACTCAAGATGGCAAGAAAGGTCAGGAGACTCCAAAGAAAATATATTTTTAACTTCTTTTTTTTTAAACATGAATACTTGGAAAAAAACGGCTGTCAAATTATAAACTTTTCTACAAGGTCAAGAAGATCAGTCATCCCATACTTAAAATACAGTGAAGGTTAGGATGAATATTAGAATGCAGCTAACCAGGGTGGGAGGCTCCTGTCAGGACAGAGTCATTTCTTAGACGTGTAGCCCAAACAGTCACAGAGAACCGCACAACACAATTAAATCTGTCATCTTCTTTCTTTTCTTTTTTTAGACAGATGTTTGCTCTAGGGTGCATGTGCTTGGCAGACAGACAGAGAAACCAAAAGCAAGAAATCACCCTGGGGTTTGAGGGGCAGATGGCCATGCCATATCCCTTTTCCTCATTCTCCTCTCGCAATTTTGGGTACACATGCACATGCACCTGGCCTGAGTTTTAAGATACTGGATGCGGGAGTCAAACTGTGGACAACTAAGTGGGAGTCCGGTGCCCTAACCGTTAGTTCATAGGCTGGTCCCAAATCTGCAATTCTCTATGCACAAAATAGAACATACATGTTTTTCTACTTGGAAATTCTGGTTAGGTAAATATACAATAGTTGGCTAAGCAGCTAGCAGATTTACACACACATCTAAACTGCAACTCTAGGGTGGGAACTGCTCCCCAACTGCGTAGTACGGGGGGAATAGTTGGCACATCACCAGTTGTACAAGTTAGTATGCTATATTAACTTATAGAGACCAAAAAATTATTAGGGCTTATTGTTTCCTACTTTACTCCATAACTAACTGCTTTCACTATTTGAACTTACACAGAGGTCTTGTTTTAATTATAGAGTTTGTCCAGCCATGAGAATATCACTAACTCTCATTGTGACCTGAAGTCTGTAACCTGTACTGTAGAGTCCATTAAGGTTCAGGCTTTGCAGAATGCTTTCTGCTCCTGTCTTTGGCCCTTCTTTTCCCTTTGAAGTTCGTGAACTTTCTCATTTCATCAAAGACTGACACACACACTCCTCCGTGTAGGCCAGGTACCCAAGGGAAAGGTCCACTTCAGAGGGGTCTTTCTCCTCTTTGTCAGGCACTAGGGTTTGCTCCCTCGTGTTATTTCCTGTGTAGGCAGCACATTTCAGCTGCCATTCTCCTGTGTCTTCATTCCACTGGACGTAATTTTCAGTCATTTCCTGTTAACCTGAGGTATAAAGTTATCAATAATAATAAGCTTCTGAAGTCAAAGCTCCTGACTAGGTTGCAAAATATTCTTTTACTTTTATTTTTTTTTTAAAAGGTTTTTGCTATAGAGTGTATGCGCTCGCCAGCAAGACAGAGAGTGAGAAATCACCCCCCAGGGGTGATGGCCACACCTTAATTCCTTCACCTCCATTCACTGCTCAGGATCTTGGGCACACACGCACAGGCACCCAATGTGAGTTTAAGCCACCAAGTCTGGGATTTGAACCATGGTCAACTACATGGGAGTCCAGCGACATAGCCATTACACCAACTGCTATTCCCA
>NW_006204907.1:17783-18555 GCF_000334495.1 Tupaia belangeri chinensis
TTCCAGCAAAGACTGATGCTCTTGTTGGACTTTAAGATCATTTTCCCATTTCTCTAACTCATCTCTAGCCTTGTTTCTTCTTTGTTTCAGGGGCTGTTTTCTCCTCATCAAATTTTGCTTGCATTTCAGCCATCAGGGAGAAAAATGTGTCTGTGCCAAAAGACTGGTGGTAGGGGTGAGGGTGAGGGATGCATTTTATTATTTTTTTTTAAAAGAGATTTTTGCTATACGAGCCTGTACTGGCCAGGGAGACAGAGAGAGAGACAGACAGAGAAACAGAAAGGAAAAAATGATCCCCTGGGGGGATGGCCACGCTGCAATCCCTTGTCCTCCGTTCTCCTCTCAGGATTTTGTGCACAAGGGCATACATGCCTACCATGAGGTTTAAGCTACTACATCCGGATTCAAACTGCAATCCAGGGAGTGCAGCAACGTTACCATTGTGCCATCTGCTGGTCCCTGGGGGAAGTATTTAGACAAGGTCATTTTAAAGATTTCTCTGAGGCTTAGACCATCCTAGTTGTGAGACCTGCTCCCAGATCTGACTAATGTGTGAAGGAAGAAAGGCATATATCCTATTTTCATATTCTCCATCATTTATCATAATTTGATGACAACCATATTCTAAATCCAAACTCGATTACTATTTTACAATTGATAACAGAATTACCTTTGATCTTAAAAGGATATAACGGGGTTAGGCATATAAAGAATATTGTGACCAGCAGTTAGCATAATGGCTATGTCGCTGGACTCCCACGTAGTTGACCAC
>NW_006204907.1:18728-26422 GCF_000334495.1 Tupaia belangeri chinensis
AAACAAAAAGAAATTCTGGAGACCTCTAGGGTAAGTGTGTTTGTCAATGATCCAGGAATGGCAGAGGCTGAAGGTGGCTCACAGTGTTGAGACCACATTGGGGGTGCTGCCTCTGTCTCTCTCTTATTGAAAGAATGAATAGGGACCAGAGATGGCATAATGGTTAAGTGGCTGGACTCCCACATTGTCGGCCATGGTTTGAATCCCAGGCCCAGTGGCTTACAATTCATGCTGAACACCTGTGCGCCCAAACTCCTGGAAGGAAAATGGAGGAGAAGGGATTGCGGCATGGCTGTCACCCCTGGAGGTGATTTCTCACTTTTTGTCACTCTGTCTTTCCAGTAGTGCATGTTCCCGATAGCAAAAACGTCTCTCTTAAATAAATAAATACATAACTATCAAAAATTTAACAACAGCTCTACATCAGGAACATAATCGTCCCTGTCGATGATTTCTTGCTTTTTGTCTCTCTGTCTCTCTCTTTCTGGAGAGCACATGTGCCCTATCGCAAAAACCACTCAAAAAAAAAAAAGGAAAGAAAGGAAAGGAAAGAAAAGAAAGGAAAGACATGGACAGAGGCAGAGAGCCTGTGGAGGACAAGATGTTGGTTCTGAAAATGACCAAGAATGACCTCTGACCTACCCTTTCCACGTCAGGGGGTACAGCTAAGTAGAGAACAGACAGCAGGGACGTGAGGAGTTATCTGTACACGCACGTTCACAGCAGCATTAGTCACACAGCTAAAAGGTCGCAGCAGCCCAAGTGACTACAGCTGATGACCGGAATTCAATGTATAGCGTGTGTATATATATATATATAAATTATTCACCGTTCAAAAGTAAGGAAATTATCACACACGCTGCCACATGAATGACTTGGAAACACTGTGGGAGGTAAAATAAGCCATCAAAACTGACAAATGCTGTCTTATAGGACCCTCTCATATGAGCGCCTAGAGGACCCAAATTCACAGAGAGGGAAAGCAGAATGCTGTGAGCAGGGACCAGGGTAGGGGGGACGGGAAGCTGCTGCTAACTCTTAACTGCAGAGTTCCAAGTTGCACCAAAAAGTGGACGTACTTAATGCCACTAACTATCCACTCAAACACTGCTAAACACTAAGAGTTATATTGTGTCTAATTTATTCACAAGTACGTAACAAGAGAGACGGGTCCAGTACACCAAGAAATCCTGTAAAAACAGAAAGGGCCGGGGCTCTGGCCAGAGGAGAGAGAATCCAGCAAATGGGTAAAATCCCAGCCTGGGGAAGGGCCTGCAGAGAGGGGGCAGGACAGGGGAGAAGGGGAGGTCACACCCCAAACCAGGGTGAGGGTCAGAAACCATCACAGGAGAAGGGGGTGCAGGGAGAAGGCCCCAGGAGGGGAGAGCAGCCCCAAGTGACACCTGAAGGTGGTGGACAGGTGAGTAGGGCAGGAGAGAGCCCTGGGGACAGGAACCAGAAGAGGGGGATGGAAGGGAGGGAAGGGCTGGACTCCTGAGGACAGGAGAGGAGGGTGCTCCAGGTGAGGACAGAGGGGAGACTTGTTAGAGTGAGAGCTCAGGAAGGAACCAGTGCAGGTGGGCAGGGGTGCAGCAGGGTCAGGTGCCAGGGAGGGGAGGGGCAGAGGGACCAGGAGGGGTGGAGCCCCACCTGAGGGTCGCAGAGGGTCCTGCAGCAGGGCGGGGCTGGTGAGGCAGGACCAAGAGCAGAAGCCTGCCCTGGAGAGGGAGGAGGGGGTGCCCAGAAGGAGGTCTGGGGTGTCTGCAGTTCTCAGCAAGCCCCACCCCCTCCCTTCTGGGGACTGGAGGGGAGTGGGGACAGAGAGAGGACCCTGGACAAAGGCACCACCAGAAAGTTAGGGTGAGGGGAGGGCAGGGCGACATGGGGTATCCTGGGGGAGGGCTCCTTATAGACAGATAGGGGGAGGCAGGGACTTGGGTGGGACAGGGAGGGGATGAGGGTTGAAGAGATCCTAGGAGTGGATCAGAGAAGTGTAGACAGGAGGGGAGGGGAGGGGAGGGAGTGCCCAGGACTAAGGGGGCCTGTTGAGGTGGGCTGGGGACAGCCAGGAGAGAACCCGGTGTGGGCGCAGGGCACAGGGCACAGGGCACAGGGCACAGGGCACTTTAGAGAAGGCACTGGGAGAATCCCTTGGCCAGAAACAGGACTCTTAGCTCCCTGGGGGTGTCAGGGATGCCCTTTAAAGGAATGCCCTTCCTGGCAGCTGTGAGCAGAGTGGTCCCTCCTGCACTCTCCAAAAGCAGGCACTTAACTCCTGGTATTCAGCTCCACCCCCCGCCCTCCTTGTCCAAGGTGGACCAGAGACTGGCTCTGCCCTCAGGGAGAGGACTGGGCTCCAGGGACTGCAGGAAAGGAAGAGCCCCAAAAACCAATGGAAGTGTCCCCTGAGCGGCAGACCTCCAGGGGCCCTTGGAGGTCCTTGGAAGAGCAACCCTGGAAGCACCCTTGGGTTGCTAGAAGGGCTGCGATGTCAATAAAGTAACAGTAAATTAAATTAAATTGTGTATATAATAACATGTCTTTTAAAAAGAGGACAGCAAGCAGAGGAAGGTGCAGCAAGGGGACCAGAGAACAGAAAGGGGGGAGCGTGAGGGAGATGGCAAAAGTCATGGAAAAGAAACCGGAAAATCAGGGTTGAAGTGGGGCAAATCAGGGTTCAAGTGGGGCAATGACAGGCCATGCCCAGCCCACTCCCCACCCAAACCTCGACCCCTTCTCCGCCTCCGCCGCCAGGCGGGCACCAGAGCGCAGAGCCTGGCTGGCCACGGAGGTCCGATTAGGGTGGAGGGGGGAGGTGTGTCAGGCACAGGAGCGGCGCAGAGGAGAGGGCTAAAAGAACGGAAAAGTAATCGGGAAAGCAGGACTGCGGGGTGCGGGCGATCCACCGACCCCGGCACCGCCGCCCATACCCCCATTTCCCCGTCCGCCGCCAGGCGGGCACCAGAGCGCAGAGCCTGGCTGGCCACGGAGGTCCGATTAGGGTGGAGGGGGGAGGTGTGTCAGGCACAGGAGCGGCGCAGAGGAGAGGGCTAAAAGAACGGAAAAGTAATCGGGAAAGCAGGACTGCGGGGTGCGGGCGATCCACCGACCCCGGCACCGCCGCCCATACCCCCATTTCCCCGCAGACACCTCGCCAGAGCCCACCGCCCGGCCGGGAGGACATGCCGGGCGACGCTTATTAAAACCCGCCCGACCTGGGATACGCCCGCGCACAGCCAAGAACCCCACTCACCCGCAGCGGCTCCACGCACAAAAAAGCCAATTCCGACCAGGAACAGCAGGGCTGGGCGCACCCCCACATCCCGCATCCCTGCTCCCGCGAAACAGGCGGCACACGCGACTGCAGCGCTATCCCGAGTGTGGACTGGAGGGGGAACCCGCGAGCCGGTCTGCTGTGGGCGTGACTGCAGCGCACCAATGGGAACGCACGCCTGGGCGCAGCTGGCCGGAGAGGGCGGGGCTACCCTTTGCCAACCCCGCGGGCCCGGTCTGAATTCCGACACTAACTGGACAGGGATGACTGGGATGACACTCTGGCTTAGAAAGAGGAGATGCTAGAAAAGCCTGCGACAGAGGAGTCCCCAGCTGAGACGCGCGGGTGCGTGCAGCCAAATGCTGCAGGGGCAAGCTCCAAGCGCTGTCGGAGCTAATCACGTTAGAGACTATGCAGGTAATGCCAGATGGCTCCACCCCACCCCAAATCAGGGCGGGCGCACCCCGCCTCTAGTGGGCTCTTCTTAAGACAGGCTTCCTTTATTTCTCCTCCCAGGACAAACTTACAGAAGACACACACACACACTGCTGCCCCCCTCACAGCGTGACTGGCAATGCCACCAGTGACCAGATTTGCAGACAGCTGAGGATTTCACCCCCCTCTGCCTCTCAGAAGCTTCTGCAGTTGAACCAATTAGACCTCAAACTCTCTCTGGCCTTGGGGCCATTTTGATCTCTTTCTCCTCCCATTGGCTCCAAGATCCAGCCAGGGCTGCTTTCTTGGTGGCCTCTCTACTCAGCCCCTGGGAGATGACAAAGTCAACCTGGCAGCTCTTCATCCACTCCAATACCCTCTCTCCAAATTCCCTTTTCCAACCTGCCTTAGGACCTCTTGGACTCTGGGTAGACCTGCCGCTCAAATGCCACAGGTCTGCAAGGAACCTCACAGAACCTTCCAGAGTCCTGATGCTGCCACCCATCTCCAGCCTCAGCCAATCTGGATCGTGGGGACACTCAGGGAGGTCTGGATAGGGCAACTGGGAATCTGCACTTGAGCCAGCCTCCCGGGATGTTGGGTTTTGCCGCTGGCCCCTTCCTTCATTCCTTCTGATTCCCTCTTTCTCCTGCCTCTCAGTGCTCAGCGTCAGCTCTGGCAACCTTTTCATTTATTTATTGATTGATTGATTGATTGATTGATTGATTTTTTTGAGAGAGATTTTAGCTATAGGGTACATGCCCTCCTTGGAGAGACAGAGAGGCAGCGAGATATCACCTCCCAGGAGAGATGACCACATCACAACCCCTTCTCCTCCATTTTCCTCTGGCAATTTTGGTCATGCACGCCCACATGCCCAGCATGCCTTTCAAGCCTCTGGTTCCGGGACTTGAACTGTAGTCTGTCACATGGGAGTGCAGGCCCACTAAGCCACTTGCTGGCCTGCAGTCAGTTTTCAATTCCATGGCCACTACTTCAGCCCAATCTGTCATCTACCTTCCTCCTGGAATATTGTCCCCTAAACTGCTGTCCCAGTTGTAACCAGAATGCCTCAAGCCATGCACAGCTGTCACAGTCTGCTGTCTGACACCCCCACCCCAATTCTCTGGTGACATCTCCTCTGAATTCCAGACTCCCTGGTCTCCTTACCCTGTCCCATCAGGGCCCACTGAGTAAGCACTCCCCTCCTCTAGATCACACTGCCCTGCCTTCTAACCCACCCACCTCTCTGCATTGTTAAAGACTAGCTCAGTGAGGCAGTGGGACAGTGGCAGGACTTCACCATTATACTAAAAGCCACTGAACTGCACACTCTAAAAGGGAGAATTATGTCACACGCGAATTCTAGCTCAGTAACAATATTAATAATAATAATGATCATACCATCCTGAAAACCTTTTACCCAAGCTTAGCCCCATCTGCAACCCGGATCTCTTGGTCTTGAAATCATCTCCAACTTAGCTGCTTGGTAGAACCACCTGGACAGTGTTCAATGCCCGGATGCCCAGGCCAGAGCTAAACCAATCCAATCAGTGTACTGCGGGTGGACCAAGAACTCAGCACCCTTTAAAGCCCCCCAGATGGTTCCAGGGTTCAGACAAGTTTTTAAAACCCCTGTTCAAGCCCATGGACTGAACCTTCTGGATGGTACCAGCACTGCCACAGGAACTCCTGTTACCACCTTACACCACCCTGCCACCAGACCACCCAGCCACCGGACCCTGACCACTGCAGGGTCAGGAACCCTGCCCATCCCATCTTTATCAGCCCTGCAACTTTTATTTTTCTTTTTAAAAGCTGAGCTATCCCCATCGCTATATCCCTTCCACCAGGGCCCCTGGCCCACACTTCCCTGTGGGTGGAAATGTCAGGCATCCCAGATCTGAAGCCTTTCTTAGGTTTACATGCATTTTACTCCTTTATCTTGACCCTGCACCTATTTAGCACATCAGGGACTGGATCTAGTCCTATTCTCACAGCCATGGCTTTTTCCTACTGAACTCCACAAGGTGATAGTGCAGACAGGGGAAGGGACCCAGCTCCCTGACCCTGGCCCCCAGCCCTCTCCTCCACCTTGTCTGCTCTTCTTCCAGGAGCTCCTGGGGTGATCCAGCTGCTGCAAACCATCTCATTCAGCTCACTCCCCAAAAGGACCTCGAATATTTTAATAATAATTAATAATAACAAAAATAATAATTGCTAAGTTTTGGTTCAAGGCATTTAGAGATGACTGCTAAGAGAGAGGGGCCAGTCTCCCCTTTCTGGCTATGGGGGACGCCAGGATGGCCTCAGACCCAGGCTTTGGGACCTCTCAGGAGCTTGGTCTGGCTGCCACCTCCCCACCAGGCCTTTAGGGTTGTCCTCCCCTGACCCCACTTCTCCCCAGCCCCTTTCTGCTTGGCCCCATGACCTACTTTCTGTCCCTCCGCTCCCGCCTCTGGACCCAGGACTCACGGGCACCTGGAGCCTGTCTCTGCGTAGACCCTGCACCTCTGCCACGTCCGGGAAACACCCGGGGGTTTATGTAACGGTGGGCGGCGCCTTTCGGATCTGAGGGCTGAACTTGGCTGAGGTCTGCGGGCCCCGTTAGCCCCACCCAGGTCTGCGGGGAGTAAACAGGATGCGGGACGCTGGCGGGTCAGGGCGCTTGGGGATGTTTCCGTTTCTCAGGCTCCCGGGCATTGTGGCCTGCGACCGTGAAAATGCAGAGTGGGTCGGAGGACGTTGGGAACCTCGGGTCGGGAGCAAGACTTGGACTCTGACGACCCCTGAACAGCGACCCCGCGACCCGAGGCCCCTGGGAAAGGCTCTGCCAGCTCCCTCCCCACCCAGCCCGCGCTGAACTCTAAGATCTGAAAACGCTTCCGCACTGGAGGGTTCCTCCCAGAAGGGAGCGCTTCGGGGGTCCTGGTGGAAGCCTGCTCTTGCCTGGACCCAAAGCAAAGACTAAAGATCCAGGAAAATCGCTCTGAGGACCCCACTGGCCTCCTGGAGGATCCTAACTTAGATCCTGTGGCACCATCCCCTCTCCCTGGGGTGCCAGGTAAGTCTGCTCCCCCAAACCAGCTCAGTCAGCTTGCTCCCCAAAAGGACTTCTCATGCTTTAATAGTAATAAAAATAATCTCATGCAAGGTTTGTTCCAAGGCATTTGGAGATGGCGACTCAGGTTTTCGAGCCTGCCCTAGGAGCCCAGAATGGCTGCCCCTCCCTGGCTGGCCTCAAGCTTGTCTGTGTACAAAGCCCCTCCCATATACCCCTCTCTGCCTGCTGCCTCTCTGCTCTGCTCCCACCTCAGGAAAAGTCCATTTTCTCCCTCCTCTCCTGCCTTTAGACCTCCAGACTCTTGAGCACAGGGTGCCTCTTAGCAGACCTTAGGCACCACTGTCAGAAAAAAAAATCTGTCGGGATCAGCAGTTAGCGTAATGGCTATGTCGCTGGACTCCCATGTAGTCGACAGGGGTTTGAGTCCTGGACCTGGCGGCCTAAACTCAGGCTAGGCCCAAGATCCAGAGAGTAGAATGGAGGAGAAGGGATTGCAACTTGGCCATCCCCCCTGGGGGTGATTTCTCGCTTTCTGTCTCTCTGTCTCTCTCTTTCTTGCCAGCGCATGCGCCCTATAGCAAAAAAACCTCTCAAAAAAAAAAAAATCTGTCATGTCCCTCAAAGACTAAAGAGATTCACTGAAACTGTTAAGAACAGCAGGGGCTGATAGCACTCCCCTTGACAAAATGCCTTGACAAGCTTCTCCTTGGTCCCTTCACCAGGACTCTCCTGGGTGCAGGCAGGCACCAATAGTGGACCCTAGGCTCTAAGACACAGAAAGCTGGTCTTACCACCAATCTTTGGCCCTGATTTAAATATTTAATAATAATAGTGATAAATAGAAATTAATAATTCTTTAGAAAAGAAAAAAGACAACCACTCTGGGCACCTGTGCATGCCCCAATCCTGAGGGGACAGTGG
>NW_006204908.1:0-4951 GCF_000334495.1 Tupaia belangeri chinensis
AGAGAGAGAAAGTGAAAAGTCACCCCCAGGGAGCCAGCATGGGGAGCCTTGCCTGTGAAAACTTAGAAGCTAGCTGGTCTGGCAGTAGTTATGGTACACTGGAGCCCCCAACAGTAGGTGCCTCCCTAAAGAAATACAAGGTTCCAAGATACCACCTAGTACAGGTTTGAACAGAGGCCCTGCTCACTATGAACAATTAGTGTAGGAGAGATGGAACTGGCACCCCATCAACATTTGGGGATGCTGAATGACAGTGCCCCTCTTTTGGTGGAAGCAAGGGAAGGGCCTTAAACACAGACAAGCAGGTGCTCTAAGCAGGATAATGGGTTTAAGATGGTTGCCCTGGCAACTTTTGAGAGTTAGGGGACTGAGTCCTATCCCAGTCTCTGAGTATGGCTTGGACACAGGAACCATGAGTCCTACAGCATCACCTCAGGGAGCAGGTGGGGCAGAGAGTGGGTCAAGCTGACCATCTGGCCAGCCTCAGGCACTTTCTACCCCATTTTTGGCAATCCAGGATCCCCTGAAGTGGCAGCCTTGACACACTCTTCCCTGTACTGTATGAAATGAGAATTTCACACTCATTTGGCTTTATTCAATGTGGAGGGGGCTTTGCTTTTTTAAAGAAAAAGACTAAAGAGTTATTTCTTTGGCTGTTGGTAAAATGCTTGCCTCACAAAGCAGCCCTGACTGGAGCCTTGGAAGGCACTGACCTTAAGACCCAGACCTGCCTGGGAGATCTCTTTGCTGATTGAGCTGCAGCCTCAACTCCAATGATGCAGTCCTACTCCTGTCCAAACTTCTTCCTCTGTGCTCAGCCAGCGGCACATCTCCCTGGAATCCTGGAGGATAGGGCAGCTCTTCTGTGAGTTGCCTGTCTGTTAAGCATCCACTTTGAATTCTTTGGCTCTGTTTCTTGGTTCAAATTGTGTTTTCAATGATTGTTAAGAACATTCTTCAAGGTTTCTCTTCAGGTCTCCAAAACTGTCAGAGAGCAAATAATGCCAACCTTGGTTGTCTCAAAAGCTATTGATCTGCCTTCTTCATGGTGACCCAGTCACAGAGAGACTACCCACAGGAAAGACCATTCTGTGAGAGAGGAGGAGGGTTCCCAGGGCATGGACAGGTAAGTCAACCCTGTCTTATGGGCTACTCTGCTGCCCTGTCATACTTGGTTAAAGGCTGCACCAGGAAATGTACCACATGCACTTGCAAAAGTCAGGGGCAAGCCTCAGGCCTCATTTTATTTTTAATTTCTAGAGTGCATGTGCTCTAGCCAGAGAGATAGAGAAAGCACCCCCAGTGGTCATGGTCTTTCCACAATGCCTTTTCCAATTTCTCCTCCAGTTGGGTTGATTTTCAAAAGGTTCTTATACTTAAAATAAGATGACCTGGAAAAGAAGTCTTTGACAGTTTGTGGAGAGATATGCTGGGTCAAGACAGCTCCAGGTGGGTTTCTTCACTGGAGCCTTCACACAGGACATACAAATAGCAGGACTGAGTTGACCCTTCTTTCACAATGTCCCAATGGAAAAAAAAATTGCCTAATCATGCCATTCAGCTTACTCTCTTCTACACTTCTTCCATATAGTTAGTTTTTATCTACAAGTATTAGTATGTTCTGCAGTTAGTGGGAATTCAGAGTGAAATTGTCCATATGTCCCTGTTCTCAGAATAGAGGCAGGATTTATCTTGGGAAGAAGGCAAGGAGATTTCCCTTAATGAGCCATTGGAACATGTTTCCAGGCTAAAGGAAGTTTATATATGCTCCAAGTAACAAAAGTACCCATGATAACCTTTTCAGTAGCTATTACACACAACCTGACAACAAAAGCAGAATGAGAAGCTCCCAACAGGCTAGTTAATGGGTCTCAAGGCTTTGCTGTGCATCCTCTTTATCCCAAATTTATGAACCACCTCAAGGTAAATCTGATCAGGTGGCCGAAGTTTCTTGGCAGTGGCCACAGGTCCTGCTGTGATGGTGTGAGGGTGATGAGTCAGGACAGGCCAGTCCAGTCCCGCTGATCAGAATCAGTGCATCTGAATTTCATCCAGCTCTGTGTGGTTGCTGTGCCACTGAAATGAGAATCACAGATATAACAAGTGGTCACATGTGGTAGGTAAGGGGTCTCTGGCTGGATGTGCTACTTACTCCAGGTGAGTGGTCATGGCCACTCCCACCTTAATCCCTGCTGGCCACAATCTTCTTTCTACTTGAGCTACCTATCTGAGTTCCTGCTCCAGGCAGTACTTGGTCTGGAGGAGGCCTGGGGGAACTGCTAGAAGTTTCTTGAAGACTTGGCTATCCAGTGGACTCCCCAAGAGCTGTGAGATTTTGAGCATTTAACAAAGTGTGTGGGGAGTCTTGTGGCTGTTTGTGGGAATAACTGAGATGTGTGGTACCTGAGCTTTTCCTGTAAGAATTTATCAGAGAACCAGGCTCTGCAGCCCCAGAGATGAGTCCTTCATCAGCCCCATGTTGGAAGAGCTAGAAGACCACAAGCCAGGCCTGAGGGCAGCCCAAGGGAGCTAGGATCAGGCCAACCTGGAGGGTATCTGTTCCTCCCCTCTACTCTAGGTATCTCTCAGCATCAGGCAGAGCTGTGCTTCATGCTGACATCCCAACAAAGATGTCTACATGCGGCGATTCTCACAAGTCACCTCCTTCTTGGCTGAGCATGATCCTCTTCACTCTTACAGCTGCTTAGTGACAAGATTGGTTGTCACTGGGTTGCAAAAACTACCTGTGAGTGAGCTTTCCTCCATTTTATGGTACTGAAGCATTTTTCATATAGGATGTAACACAGGATTCACAGTCACAAAGGATTTGCAAGAATTGATGTACATTGCCCGAACACAAATGTCACGGCTCATGGTGCAGGGTCCAGAGCACTTAGTAAGATTTCTGAGGTAGTGTCTAATGTGCTTCCAGATTTGTTTCCATAATAGGGTATGTATGTGATATAGGATGAGGGAGCACCCTCCACAGAGCTTGGTCATATTTGTGGTCCCCTTCCTCCTGCCCTCCAGCCTGACAGGATCCCAGGCACTCACCTGGCATGTTTTCAGGCTAACTAGCCCAGGGACTCATTTGAGGGAGTCAACATGTGACTTCCAGCTTCCTGTTTTGCCACAAAGTCTGGGCCAGGTCTTATATTTAAATTAGTATATGAATATAGTTTTCTCATAATTAAGGTACAATTTAATATGGTGAAATGAGCAGACTCTAGTTGTTCATATCATTCAGTAAATTTTGACAGATGTATATGTTTGTATAAACCAGGCACCTGTGTAAATGTGGGACATTTGCATTGTTCTACAGAATTTTCTTGTCTGTTACTAGCTATCTCTCACTCTGCTTGTAGGAATGTAAGAATCCTTTTACTAGCCATCTCTCACTCTGCCTGTAGGAATGTAAGAATACTGAGGACGTACACTACTTATTTTCTCCTATCCTCTTAAACATCCACATAGAACTCTTGTGACCAACTGGGTTGGTGTTTTCTCCATGTCCTAGCAAGCTGTCAGTTCCACAGCAACACCAACTGGCTGCCCTCTGGTTAATTTTGGTTCTGACACTGTCAGAACTGGACATCATGTCAGATCTCAGAGATTGAGGGCCCCGACTCATAGATCTGTATCCTCATCTGTAGGTTAGATAGTGGTTCAGAGGTTAAACATGAAGCTCTGAGAGGGGCTTCTTGGGAAGTTCTAGGTTTGCCTCTGAAAAAATCTCCCTGAGAACATCGAACATGCACATGCTCATGACCCAGGGCTAGCTGCAGCTGAGGGTGAGACACAGCATCAAGACCCAGTTGGTAGTGCTGTCTTGTTCTGTCTCCGACTCTGTCTGTCTTATGGTCTCTTTCTCTCTGTCTCTCTTACTCAGGTAAAAAAGTAAACATTTCTAAAAATGGCTTTATCTTTTCTCTCTCTCTTTTATTTATTTTTTTTGCACAACGTTATGCAATAGTTTATTAAATGAGAACATCTCATTGTTACATTGTCACATTGCTAGTCAGAGAAATGCTGCAGTGATGAAGAAAGCCAATGTTGGATCAACCAAATTCCTCATTTCTATAACATTTATTTACAAAGAACTGATGCTCAACACAGTTCAAGACAATATTCTTGGTTTTCTTCGTGATGTCTCCCCCTAAAAGTTATCTTCTAGTGGAAGATAACTACATAATTATACTTATAAATTATACTTATAAATTATACTTCATCATTTTTACAGTTCACCCCAAACTGTATGCGACAGGTATCCCACTACCATTTCTAAACTGTTAGAAAATCCTTCACATATGGTCATCATCTGATGTGTCACTTGTCTCTGTGTCATCAGTTTTAATTGTGGGTTTGAAACTTATGTTTTCCAAGGTCCAAGCTTGAAGTCACAGATCAGGTCAATTTTCAAATACTGATTTATCTCAGACCATTCTTCTGTAACTGATAACTAATAACTTGGAATTCTCTCACTTCATCCTCAGTTATGGGAGCAGATGTCTCATCAGTTCAATGTCTTCCTGCCAGCACATCTCCTCTATCTATGTTCCACCTTAAATGAACTTTGAAAGAGCATCAGTTTGTGGAAAAGAGGAAGACTGAATGATCTGCTCAGGAATCATCAAAGCACTGTCAAATGGCTTTATCTTGGAAAGAACCAGTAGATTTTAAGAATTGGTTCCACACTATTTAATCCTGCTTTGGCAGATAGCTGTGAATTTAGATAACAGTTCTGTCATCTGCAATTGGAAATCATCTATGAAAGAGCAGATGTTAATAAGCCAGTCTCGTTGTTCATGAAGTATAACAATTTCTATGTGAAAATGAAATGGTAAGAAAAGTGGTATGGCGCCGAGTGAGGTGGTGGTGGGCGGAGAGGCCCTGTGCTGGCCCACCCGGGCCGACTGTGGCCCTGCCACCCCCGGGACCCGCACCGAGCGAG
>NW_006204909.1:0-1542 GCF_000334495.1 Tupaia belangeri chinensis
CTGCCATGTGTTGTCTAAAATTTTCATAACAGGCTAGCATCGAATTCAGGATTCATTGTCAGACAACCTAGACCCTTTGGTTCCTTCTGTTTTAGCTTCTGTTGGCTGGTTATGGGTATCCCATCCAGAAATGTCCCATTCAGAGACACCTGCCAAGTATTTCAGCACTGGTAATACTGAGATGGCTACATGGTTAGGTTGAGTGTATTTCCATGGCAAATGTATTTCTCAGTGCTTTGTGGTTACTGTGTGAGGATAAATCTTTGAGATCACTAAGTTCTCTTTAGTATTGATAGAGATAATAGCCTAGAAATTTTCTAATTCTAAAATGCACCCTACCATTATTAATATATTAACTCTCAAGGGTTTTTCTTTACATACTTTTTACAATCTTTTAAGACTATGTATGGCATAGGTACAGATGGCCAAGGAGTATAAATCTGACTGTCATTGTCCTCATGACCTCACACCATAGAGTGAGCTTGGCCAAAGGACAGCAACCATTAGCCATTCCTGGGACCTATCCAGATGAGGGTATCTACTGAGGTTATAAGTATTCTCACATCTACTGTGCATTAATCAAGGATTAGACCAGTATGGATTTCCCAAAGTAGAGCCATCCCTATTCAGGCTCTGTCAGCATGGTATGCCCTTCTGTTCTAAGCTCTTCTCTTGACCTGTATGGTTAGATAAGGTGGTGACTACATCAGAATAATGCTCAGAGTCCATACTGAAACTGGTCACTGAGGGTCTGACTTCTGAAGTCCAGCCAAACTCTGGTGGCTGTTGATAGCTGGTCTAGATCTTAAAGAGCCATGACTGAACCAGGTAGCGGTGTAGCAGTTAAGATAGCTGGAGCCTACATGGATTACTGTGCAGTTCGAGTCCTAGACCCAGCAGCTTGAAAAACACATTAGATTCATGTGCATGCATTCCCCAAATTCCAGGAAAATGAAGATGGTTTTGTGACATGGCAGTCACCTCTGGGAGGGTGCTTTATCTCTCTCTCTTCCTCTCCATGCCCTGCTGTCTCTGGTTAGTACACATATACTATAGCAACTATTAAACAAAACAGAATCCATGGCCTTCCTCCTAGCCTGTACCTGTGCAATGTGTCTGTAACCTGGCACTGGCACCCACAGAACTAGGCTTTGAATGGCAGAAACAACATCTCAGGTTCAACTAGACTTCTCTAAGAGATCCTTAGGATTGCTGAGTTTATAGACCTTCTTCAGGACAAGGCCACATGAAGTAAGGCAGGTATGCCTTGCCTAGTTGAGTCTCTGAACCAACTGTTGAGGTAGCTACCTCACACATTTCTCTCATTCCCTACCTTCTGGTCTTAAAATCTCATTGACTTAGGTGAGCTTATAGAAATATATCAACCTGACATCAGATCTTTATCTGAATCTTTTTTGTCCCTTGGGATGTGTTATGGACAAGTGTCCACTTGACAGTCTGACGTGACTTTGCGTTCCTTGGTTTCTTGATCCATTAGATCTTTTTCTTTGTTTTTTAAATTTATTTATTTATTTTTGTATA
>NW_006204910.1:0-917 GCF_000334495.1 Tupaia belangeri chinensis
TATGTGGGAGTGACCACAGTGCTCTTAAACATAATGCCACCTGCCAACCCCACAAAAGAATTTTTAATAAATAAGACTATGCTCTTTTTTTAGAATTATTTATATAATATGAATTATTAACATCCTGTTGTACAATTTGAGCAGTGACAGAGAGAAAGAGAAAAAGTGAGAAATCAAGCTGCCAGTCCGGGACTCGAACCACAGTTGGCCATGTGAGAAACCAGCTCCCCAACCACTATGCCACCTACTGGTCCCAGATCATGCAATTTTAACACACTACTATTCAAACATGGGTGATTTTGTCTCCCATTGAGATATTTCACAATGTCTGGAGATTTTTTTGGATTTTGGTTGGGTTTGAGAATTGGGGTGCTACAGTCATCTGATATGTGGGACCCAAGTATGCTTCTTGGCATCCTGCAATGCACAGAATGACGATCTCACGAAGAATGACCTGGATCTCATCATCAATAGTGTCAAGGTTAAAAAACCCTGTTTTAAACTAAATCTCCTCCTTGAAGTGATTAACAAGATGTATTGCAAATGGTGTCAGAATAGTTTAGTCTGCCTCCCTCACTTCCTATCTTATGTTTGAAAACCACAGAGTAAACATTTGGGTTTTTTTTTTTAAAGAATTATTTATTAAATTTTATTTATTCATTCATTTCAATTTGATGAGAGAAGGGGGAGAGAGAGAGAGAGAAAGTGAGAGAGCAAACCACCAGGTCTGGGACTCAAACCATAGTTGGGGCCATGTGGGAGTTTCCAGTGCCTTAACCACCACACCACCTGCTGGTCCCCCCGATATGTTTTTTCCACTTATACTAGGTCATCATTTTTAGATGACATATTTGGTCCAGTCTAAGTCTTGATTTACCTTTTTTTTTAGGTTTTTTTTTTTTTTTTTTTTTTTTTAG
>NW_006204910.1:1616-5005 GCF_000334495.1 Tupaia belangeri chinensis
GAGGGGGGTCCTTCTATAGGCAAAGGTCACAATCAATTCTGGGTTGATATGGTGATTACAATGGAAACTGAGGAGGGGGTGAAGAGGAAAGGGAGTGGGGAGAGTTTCCTGGTTTTTGCACTGTCAGTATATGGTTTTGCCACCAACACTGGTGTCACTGAAAGTGTGCAGGTGAGTCTGGCAGAACCTTCAGAAATGAGAGAGGAAGAGTGGGTGAGTCAGCACAGGCTGGAAGAGGGAACCTGTAGACACAAACACATATGAATAAGGAGTAGAGAATAGCGTGATGATTTCAAGGAGTCTCACCCACAAGACTGAAGTAGGGTGGGGCCTGCCCTGTGTCCCCAAAGTCTGTCCTACCTGTGCAGTGAAGGAGGACGGAGGAGGAGAGGAATCTAGGCCAGGGTAGACACAGCCTCTGGTCTCCACATGGCTGGGCTGCCTTTTCTTCCCACCCTTTGCCACAGGAGGGGCTCTTTGTTCCAATGTGTTGCTTGTGGATGGCCATGGCTATGTGTGCAGGATCAGGGAGGAGACAGTGCTGGGACCACAGGCAGAGAGGCCCAGCTGCTGAGCCTGCATCACTGAGCTCAGCTCCCATGGGCCAGTCCCGGGAGTGTGGGGAGTGCCCAGCTGTGGGCAACCCCTGTGCAGCCAGAGACAGACCCACAGCACTCCCTGCTGCCTACTGCACAGAGTTCCACCTCTCAGGGGAAGTCCTGGCAGTAGTTCAGCCTGAGAGCCTGGTCACTGTCAGTTCAGGACACCCACAGGCCATGCTGCTGCTCTGCCTTAAGGACACTGATGTTAATAACTAGCCTTTTCCAGGGAGGACTTCTGAGTTACCAGAAGGACACTTGGGAAATATGATGATCATCCACTCTAAGGAGGATGCAGAAAGGTGAGAATGCAGAGGGCTTGGGAATGAGATCTGAGGAACTTCTTGTTCTGTGGGCAGGTCTGAGGTGACTATGGTCAGTGTCTGAGTGAGGTGGGTGATCCTGCTTGAGAACAAACACAGTAAGCACTGTTTATAGATGAGGGGTGAGTTCTCAGAATGTTTCAGTATGCACAAATATTCAGACTTCATATACTGTGGTGTGTCAGGGGATGGCAGGTCTCTCACATTTGAGTATCACATTTTTGGATGAACCTGTTATCAGGGTACATGAGTGTGTTTATATAGGTGTTTCCCAGTCCAGAAGATACATCCTTTCTTCCTTCCCTCTTATTTGTCTGCCTGCTTTCCTTCTCCCCCACCCCCCGTGCTTTTGATGTTGGATAAAAGAAAGATTTTCAAAATCCACTGTTGCGATGCTTTTCCCTAATGTTCCACTAAGAGGTCTATAGTTTTGTTTTTACATCTCAAATTTGCATATTGACATCCAGTTTTTTCAACATCACTTTTGAAAAGACTATGCTTTCCATAGTGAATGTTCTTATCTGCAAGGTTGAAAGTGATTTGAACATACGGGTTTATTCTGGGCTTTCAGTTTCTTTGCCTATATGTATATCTGTCTGTATGTCAGAACCACTGTTTTCACTATTGTAGCTTTGTAGTATGATTTGAAATCAGGAATTGTGAGATCTTCCACTTTGTTCTTTTTTTATAAAATAGTTTTAGCTGTTCAGGATTTTTAAGTATTTGAATTCTATGTGAATTTTAGGGTATATATATTTCTAGTTGGTTTTCAGGAAATTATGATGCATTTTTGTGTAGAAAAACAGAAAAATGTATTATAATGTTCCTATCCTAATATGTACCAAATAACATTGTTGGAATGTCAATAGCAATTTCAATGAATCTGTAGATTAGTTTGGAAAGTACTAACATTTTAACCATACTTTTTTTTAGTTTCACTTAAGATGCATGCATCGATTACAGAAACAGAGGGGGGGGAGTGAGAAATTACCTACCGCAGGGGATGGCCTTGCTCCAATCTCTTCTCTAGTCTTATCTCAGGATTTGGGGTATGTATGCCATATGTCCAGCGTGATTTTCAAACAGTCAGCCTTAAGATTTAAACCACAGACTGACCTATGTGGGATTCATTGTCTCAATCTCCACATTCCTGGAAGCTTTGAGCATTTGTTTGACACTGAAATTAGTCAGATTACCCTGGACAGCGCCTTTCCTTCTCCTGGACAGCACCTTCCCCCTCCCACAGAGCCTTCCCCTCCTAGTGGGGAGGAGGGTACCCATAGGGCATTAGGCCAATGCTCCACATTGGGCCAATGTTCCATACAGCACCCCGTGCCTGTGTGCGTGGGCGGTCCATAGGGCACATCCAGAGTAGGGGCACCATTCCCCCACCTGCACTGCTCGAGAGCGTGAAACCTAGGTCCAACTAGACCTGGCTCCCAACAAATAGTCCAGGCAGAATCACCATGTGGTAAGGAGAAGAGAGAGATTTACAAATGAAACAAGAGGAGATAGAAAAAAAAAGTACCTGGCTGACAGAGATAGGGGTCTCTAGCTTGGGAATCCTGGGCCTGGAGCTGGGGCAGGGAGCCCTGCCTCAGTGTTCCTCGGGCCAGGGGTCCGAAGATGGAAGTAGGGTGGCTGTAGGGCTGAGGGTGTTCCTGGCTGACAGAGATAGGGTTCTCTGGCTTGGGGGTCCCAGGGCTGGAGCTGGGGCAGGGAACCCTGCCTCAGTGTCCCTTGGACCAGAGATCTGAAGATGGAAGTGCCAGGCCTGGGTTTTGAAACATGGCATTAGTCTCTTTAACCACTAGCTAAATGGCCAGCTCTCAACAAAATTCTTTAAAAATCAAAATTGTATCAAGTACCTGTCCTGAACAGTATGGAATGAAACTAGAAAGCATAATAAGGAACTTTGAAAACTGTACAGATACATGGAAATTAAACAATAGTGTCCTGACCAACCAATGAAGACAAGACAAATTAAATTTTGTGAAATAAATGAAAATGGAAACATAACAAAACAAAACCCATGGCATATAGCAAAAGCAGTACAAAGAAGAACGTTTACAGCAATAGATGCCTATATCATAAAAGTATAAAGACCTTGGATAGACAAACTGAGAATCTACTTCAAGCAGCTAGAAAAGTAAGAACCAGACAAATCTGAAATAGAAGATCTGATAGCTTGGATCTGCTTCTCCCTTCTTTGGAGGAGTCTGACCCGGCAGGGCTCCAGGACCTGTCTGAGCCCTTTGACCTTTGAGCACCGCTTCTGGTTGGTTCAGTACGTTGGCAACGCTGCTACTGTACGCCCCCCACCCTGACCTTGAAATAATGCTTGGGTCAATTAACATGTCGGCAAGGCCATTGGCTATTTGCTCCGGGAACTGTAGTAGCCTTGCTTGGAAGTGACCCCCCTCTGACTCCCTGATACACTACTATAAAAGAATTACATAGTTTTCTC
>NW_006204910.1:6661-10212 GCF_000334495.1 Tupaia belangeri chinensis
TATAGGGTGCGTGCGCTTGTCAGACAGACAGAGAGAGACATAGAGACAGAAAGCGAGAAATCACCCCCCAGGGGGGATGGTCACGCTGCAATCCCTTCTCCTCCATTCTCCTCTCGGAATCTTGGGCAAACACGCACACGCGCCTGGCGTGAGTTTTAAGCCACCAGGTCCAGGATGCAAACTGCAGTCGACTATGTGGGAGTCCAGCAACATAGCCATTATGCTAACTGCTGGTTCCCCCCATGGCTAGTTCTTAACCTTGCTGTCCACCTAGCATGGGGGCTCTAGCTGGCAGGACAAGATGTAGTTGAAAGGCAGAGCTGGCCTGTGTGAGTCCACCAGGAGCCACATTTCCGCCCTCCTTCTCAGGGTCCTGGTACTTTGGCTGTCACAGAGCAGCAGGGACTGATGATCAAACACCCAAGGCCATAAGCTCTGTGAACCTGGGCCCCAGGGAGAGGCTCATCTTGCCCTCTTCTGAGTCCGCATCTCTCATTCTCACTGAGCTGCTGCATGGTCTGTCACTCCTCGGGCTGAATGCAAAATTGGTCTGCAGCATCTGGAGCAGCTGGATTTTATGCATAACTTTGAATTCCTGGAGTGAGAGAAAAAGCCGGGATGCTGACAGTAGCCAGATGGGGAAGGGAACTTCAGGAGAATTCTAGAAGAGGGGAGGGAATCCATTTCTGGAATTTTTTCTTCTAAGGATCCTCCTCTGTTTCTCTAATACCATCACAGCCTCAACCTGTAATCAGGGTTGAGCTCAAACACTCCCTCTATTCCAGAGTGTTGCCCTTGGTTCCTGTCCAGTTCATACTCCACCATGGGATGAACCTTCTCCTCCTCTGTGTAGTAAACCTTTTCAATATTGATACATCTAAACTGCAAGCAGGGAAGATCCAGGGAGGTCCTGCTCAGGGGCTCTTTTACTTCCACTGCCCATGATGAGGCATATGGCAGCAGCTCATCTTCACCTTCTTCTGCAGGTTGATTAAAGGAAAATCACAGCCCACATCTAGTCCTGACCCTTCCATCTCCCATGAGCCTGAAGGCTTATAGAATATGCACAGAACTAGACTTATATGGGTCAGGCTCTAGAGATGAGAGTCTGAGAGCTGAGGCTCAGGGAGTCCCAGCCCCCACCCACTCTGTGGATCTGATGCTCAGTTAGGAAGGGGTGCCTGGCAGGGAAGATGCTGCCTGACTTTGAGGGTCCCTATTTAGCTTGTTTCCATGGGCACCCCTGAGGGATAGGGACTCTTGAGCTCAGCCTCCACCTCCCACAGCTCTACATCAGGTGGTTCTGCACTTCAGCCCTCAGAGGGCCTAGGCTGGGGCTCATTGGCCCCCTCCTTCCTTGGAGAGATGCCCATGTTGACCCAGCTTGCAAGTGCAGCTGGGTGGCCATCCTGAGGGGCTTGCCAAGTGATGAAAGCTCTGACCTTAGCATGGGGTTCTCTGCTCCCTAGCATCAGAGCCCTGATTATTGGCAACCCTAGGGTCACTCAGACCCACATAATTGCTCATTGCAGCATCCAGAATCACCAGTTCACTGACAATTTTGTTCAGGAAGGGGACAATAGCTTGTAGGCATCAGGAGGTAATGGTGATGAGCACCTGCTCCCAGCAGCCCATCCAAAAATGTCCTCAAGCTCAGCCTTCTAAGCCCCTATGCAAGTCCTGCTAGGAAATCTTTACCTGCCTTCCTTTGACTTCCCTTATCCCACACACTTGGCTGGTCTCCAAGGACAACACTCACCCGAGTGACATCCATGGTGGAACTGTAGCACATCATGGATGTCAGGTGCTTCCTGGCCCCCTCCTACCCCTTCATCCTTACTCTGGTCTCTCTAGTGGGGACACTTCTGGTCTATGGCCAGAGCAGGGCAGGGCAAGAGCAGGGAGGCTCTTTCTTGTTTTGCAGGTCACAAGCTGGAGGCAGGAGCTCCTGTTCTCTGACTCCCAAGAGCCCTTGCCCACCCCTGACACACTCACTACCTTCCTCCACTGCTGCCTAATCTGTGCTTTTTGGCGGTTCATCCCCAGTATGTCAGACTTGGTGGCCCTCACCCATCAGGATCAAGAACAAAGGCAGTGAGGTGACCCTCCCCTCACCCAGTGACAGCCCAGCCTCACTGACCTCAGACTCTGGATGCCTAGCATGGGTGAGCTGGATCCGTGCTCCTGGCATCTGTAGCGGACTCTGACTCAAACTCCAACCCAGCCCCAAGTCTCACTGAGCTGTCATCTTGGGCCTGCTGCGGACCTCCCTGAGCCTGTTGCCCCATCTGGAGAGTGATGAGGACTGCTCTCTATCACAGGCTCCCAGAGACCTCAGTTCACATGTCTGTCATCAGTGTTTGTAGCCTCACTCCTGTGAGGCAGCGCCAGGCACAGACACCCACCCTTTCCTTTCCCCCTGTGACTCTCATTTGCCCTGCTGTGAGGCTAGTATAGCAGGACAATCCTCCCCCCATTTCTACGTAGGCTATCAGAAACCAAAGAGGGGCAGTGAGTACCCAGGGTTTCATAAGGCTCCCATATCTGGAGGTCCTGTTCAAATTCCTTCCTCCCACACTACAGCATTTCCACTGGCCAGAGCCCCATGTCTAGACTCTGTGATATCCAGGTGTTCAGCTAGGCCAACCACAGTGACAGGGACAGGATATTTCTGGAAATCTTATGGTGAGACTATTGACATCCTATGACTCTCACACCAGTCTGGAGGCCATGACATAGGCTTTCCTCCCCCACTCTGACAGGTCAAGGAGCTTCCTGTAGAGCAGACTCTTCCTCCACTGTGTGGTCCTCAGAGTTGCTGTCTGTGACTGACAAGGCAGGGGTTCTCAGGTGCCAGAAGGCAACACTTTGACACCTCATTACAAGAAAGGTTCTGAGATCTGAACAAGAAGGATCCAGGATCTGCATGAGTTGCCCAGATCCTGCTCATAACCTGTCTGGGTTGTGTGTGTCATTGTTTCCTGGGGCCATGTGTAAGGACCTGGGACTGACTGGTTGGTCTGTGAGGAGGCCAAGCAGGGAGTCACAGCAAACATACGTGTCTGTCCCCATGTATCCACTGGGACCCAGCGTTGTGCAGCTCATTGGACCACCTGACTGTAAGATTTGTCTGAGTGCCGTCTGTGGTGCAGTGGCCATCCCCATGGAAGTGCAACAGAGATGGAAGCAGTTGTAGGGACCTGGCTTCGTGAGGACAAGTGAGTAGGTGACATATTGAAGGTTGTCCCACCTACTCCCTCCACCCACCCAACAGCTTGGAAGAAGCTACTTACCTTCACAATAGATCAGAGTGGCCCCAGAGACCTGCTGACCTGGCAGTGGGTCCAGCTGCCTTGCCCACATTCCTTTTCCAGAGCATCCTGCACCTCAACACTCCAATACCTGGGACCAGCAGTTAGCGTAATAGCTGTGTCGCTGGACTCCCATGTAGTCGACCACAGTTCGCGTCCTGGACCCGGTGGCTTAAAACTCATGCCGGGCACGTGTGCGTGCGTGCCCAAGATCCCGAGAGGAGAATGGAGGAGAAGGGA
>NW_006204910.1:10266-13241 GCF_000334495.1 Tupaia belangeri chinensis
CTGTCTATCTCTCTGTCTCTCTCTGTCTATCTGGTGAAGCGCACACGCCCTATAGAAAAAAAAAAAGAAACCTCCAATACCTATCAGTTGAAAAGCAGGACTCTTCCTGTTAGTCTAGACACAGTATAAGTAGGAAATTTTCCAGTAAATGCCCCCATATACCTGGTCACTCCCACTTCCTAACATCCAGCTTTCCTGGCCCCTAGAGCAGGGTGGGGCTGTCCACTTTTGGGGGTGAACATTGCCCATTGAGATGCAGGAAATGGGAGACACATGGCCTTTCCTGCACCTCAGTGGGCAATGTTCACCCCCAAAAGTGAACAACCCTTGTCTCCCTGTCTTGCCTTTACCTCTATGATCAGATCCATGTCATCCTTGCACAGATGGGGGAGTGTTTTAGAGCATTTCCTGTCAAGAGAGGAGAGGTTTGGAAATAAAGGAGAGGAATGCGAGTTTAAATCACATTTATTCAATAACTCGAAGGACCCAAATTGCCTGGTTGTTTCCAACTGGGTTTAGCTGACCCTGAGGGCTGGGGAGGGCAGCTCTCATGTTGCCAGCTGGGTTCATCTTCATTGCAACTGAGTGTTCACAAAGTAAGTTTCAGCTGAACAAAGAATTTTTCATTGTCCTGTAGTGACTACTCAAAGTTCTCCATTGGCAACAGTCTGTGCCTGATGCTTCAGGAAACTTAATCTTGAAGCAGAACATCTAAGGCTCCAAGGAGGCTCATAGACCCCTTCCTTAGTCCACTTCTGCCTCCAGCATTTGGCCCTGTTCCCAAGGTCATTAAAAGGGCAAGGCCAAGACCCATAGAAATGCCTTGGGTACCTTGGAGCTCCAATGGAGGGGAGCCTACCCACTTGGGAAGTTCTCCCTGTGTCTTCTTGAGATGGTTAATTGGGTTCTCTGCAGAGTCCAGAGGACGGTGTGCTGGGAGGATACACTGTTCAGAGTTTAGAACTCCTGGGGAAGGAAGAGAATGACCTTTGAGGGGAAGAGTCAGCTCCACCTCTCCAGCTCTCCAGCTTCAATCCCTCAGCTGACTTCTCTCCTTCTGAATGAGACAAATGCTGAGGGAGCTTCAAGAGTGAACCCCTGGGACTAGTGAGCAATGATTCCAGGGGGAAGATTTTATTCAATGCAGTAAAGACTCTAGGGAGGAAATGAGCATCCACCTTGTGTTGTGTGGGTCAAGGTGAGCTTGTCCCAGAAGGAAGGGCCTAAGGAATGTGCAGTCTCTTTGAAAACATCATCCTGAGACCAGCAATTGGCATAATGGCTATATCACTCGACTTTCATGTAGCTGACCGCAATTAGAGTCTCAGACCCGATGGCTTAAACTCACGCTGGTGTGTGTGTGTGCATGCCCAACATCTTGAGGAAAATAGAGGAGAAGGGATTGTGGCATGGCCATCCTTTCTGGGGGGTGATTTCTCTCTGTCTGTCTCTCTCTTTCTCGTGAGCACACACACTCTACACCAAAAACCTCTTCCCCAAAAAAAGAAAGGAAGGAAAAAAAAAGAAAAGAAAAGAAGAAAAGAAAAAAAAGAAAAGAAAAGAAAACACCAGAGGCAGATCTCAAATCTCCAGAGAAGGGAGCTGGGCCCTCCTACAGCTTCCCTTGGCCACCTTGACACAGTGCTCTACCACCCTGGGCCTGTCCTGGGCCATCACAATGTGATCACCAAGGCAGGAGTCGATGGTATTGTTGTCCATGCTCTTAAATTGTGCAATGGTGGAGTCAACATTAACATTAAGTGACTGGCCTCCCACATGGTCGACTGTACTTCAGGTTCCAGACTTGGAGGCTTACTTTCTCTGTCTCTCTCTGGTCAAATTGAATAATAATAATACATAAAATTAAATGAATATATATTTTTAATTATTTAAAAAAAGAAAAGAAAAATTGTGATGATGGCACAGATAGTAGGCACCAAGTGCTCCTTGCCCTTCTGTGTCTCTGGGTCCAGATGTGGTCCAGGAAATCACAGGGTGTCTTCTGGAATAGCTTCTGGGGAGAAAGAGAGAGTCCCTTCTGCATAGCACACCCCAGTTGAGTTTACAGTTGCCCATAGGACAAGGCAAGTGACAGTAGTCTGAGCTGGAGCCAAGGGAGCGTTGGATGTAGGAGTCCCTGGTTCTAGTTTTATGATCACTGAGGGTGCCCCCCCATGGTGCCCAGCACTCAGTACTGATGGGGATGACAGAGTGGCATTTCCACCCAGGCCATCCTTACCAACTGCAAGTGCGAGAAGGTTGCATCTTCTGTCTTCTTCATCCGCCTTCTTTGTCAAATGCACATGCCCTGTGGAAGCTACAATGAGGGGCTCCGTGTGGGTATGCACTAGTAGACATCAGGTACCTAACAAGTGCTGAGGCTGGTGAGGCCTCCTGGCAAGATGGGTGGGTGACATGAACTTGCCTGCATCTCAATGGGTATTGTCCACCTCCAAAAGTAGACAGCCCCACCCTACTCTATCTGTCCCTTCTTTTCCTTTTTAATTTTATTTTTTATAAAGAAAAATTACATTTTTTAGCAGAGAATTTTACATGTTTTTGTCTATTGAATGTTTCTTCCCTTTGCCCCCTCCACCCACTCTCTACCACCCACTCTACTCCCTTACAGTTTCTGGTATCTACGCTTACCCTCTCTATCATATCTTTAGATCTTTCACCCTGTCTGTCCCTTCTAATGGGCTGTTTGCAGTCACTCTGTGTAGCCAGCACTATTAGTGTCCAGTCTCTGCTCTTCATATATGGATAGGGAGGATGTCAATGTTGTCTTAATTACTGCATTGTTAATGGACGTACCCAAGACTGGGTTATTAATAAGAAAGTAGAGGTCTATTCAGTTCATGACTTGGAGGTCATAGTTCTAGGAGTCAGTCTCTGGTGAGGCTGCAATTTGGCAGCGGGTGGGATCATGGGCACATAGCCGTCTGTGACTTTTTCTTGTTTTGTTCTCCTCCTCC
>NW_006204910.1:13585-15513 GCF_000334495.1 Tupaia belangeri chinensis
GTATCATTTAGATCCTGTATCTCTTTGCTTATTTTTTGTCTAGACGATCTGTCCAGAGGAGACAGTGGGATGTTGAGGTCTCCAACAGTTATTGTGTGGCAGTCTATCTCTCCCCTTTGAGCCTACAATCTTTCTTCCATATATTTGGGTGCTCTGGTGTTGGGTGCATAGATATTTATAATTGTTATATCTTCTTGGTAGATTAGCCATTTTAGTATTATACACTGTTTTCCTTTGTCTCTTCTTACAGTTTTTGTGTTAATGTCCAGCCTTCTTTTGATTTTAATTTGCTTAGGACATCTTTTTCCATGCCTTCACTATTAGTCTATATGTATTTTTGTCAGTGAGGTTCATTTCTAGCTAGCAACACACAGAGGGCTACAGTTTTGTTATCCATTCAGCCTGTGTGTGTCTTTTAGTTGGAAAATTTAATCCATTAAACATTCAACATTATTATTAATATTTGTAGACTTATTCCTGTCATTTTGTAAGCCATTTCCTTGGGTATATTGTGTCCTTTTATTTCTGTTTGCTGCTCTTCAGTTTCTCTAGTATAGTCCTCCTTTTGGTACCTCTTGAAGAGTTAGTCTGAGAATGATTTTATTTGTTCTTCCCATTTGAGGAATAATCTTGCTGGGTTTCTTTTAGCACTTTAAATATGTCTTCCTTTCTTGCCTGCCTTGTTTCAGTTGACAGGTCTGATGTTAGCCTAATAGGATAAGGTTTGTAAGTAACTTGATGTTTCTCTCTTACTAGTTTTAGAATGCTATCTTTGTCCTTGATTTTGACCAATTTGACTGTAATGTCCCTGGGGGAGGGTCTTCTCATGTTGATTATATTAGGCATCCTTTGTATTTCCTGTGTCTGGGTATCTGAATGTTTCTCTAGGTTTAGAAAGTTTTCTGCCAGTATTTAATGGAATAGATTTTGCTGTTCCCTTATCTGCTTCTTCACCTTCTGAATACCAATTACTCAGGTATTAGGGCATTTAATAGTCTCTTGTATTTCCAGTACTTTGTCCTCACATTTTATTATTTTTGGTGTTTTTTTTTTCCCCTAACTCAGAGAGTATTTAATGGAATAGATTTTGCTGTTCCCTTATCTGCTTCTTCACCTTCTGGAATATCAATTACTCAGGTATTGGAGCATTTAATAGTATCTTGTATTTCCAGTAATTTGTCCTCAAATTTTATTCCTTTTGGTGTTTTTTTTTCCCCCTAACTCAGAGGCTTTGTCTTCTACAATAGATCAGAAATTCTATCTTCTGCATGGTTATACATAGATTTTTGCTATAGAGCATGTGCACTTGCCAGAGAGACACAGAGATACAGAGAAAAGAAAGTGAGAAATCGTCCCCTGTGGGCATGGCCACACCACAATCCCTTCTCCTCCAATCTCCTCTTGGGCTCTTGGGCATGCATGCACATACTTGGTGTGAGTTTCAAGCAGTCGGGTCCAGAACTTGAGCTGTGGTTGACTACATGGGAGTCCAGCAACAAAAACATTATATCATCAGCTGGTCCCACATGGTCTAAAACTTTCAAGGGAGGTTTTGACTTCTTATATTACGGTATTCATCTCTAAAAGCTATGTTAGATTCTTTTTCATAATGTCTATCTCTCTATGGAATTCCCCTTCGAGTCATGGAATGATTTCCTTGTCTCCTGGAGTTGGTTATCTATTTTCTCTTCCATCTTATTTAATTTGGTCACTATGAATATTCTGAATTCTTTTTCTGACATTTCTGTGAATTCCTTTTGGCTATCTATTTTTTAAAGAATTAAAGAATTTTTTTATTTAACTTTATTTATTTATTTTAATTTGACCAGTGAGGAACAGAGTGAGAAGGAGAGATAAAAGAAGAGTGAGAAAGAGAGAGACAACAAAAATGAGAAAGCAAGCTGCCAGGTCCAGGACAAGCACTGCAG
>NW_006204910.1:19376-21622 GCF_000334495.1 Tupaia belangeri chinensis
TGACCCTGTCCAAACCCCCAGTTATGACAAATTTGAACAAATAAATGAAGTTTTTCCAGTTTTGGTATATTGTAAAAGACATTTTCAGACACATATAAAGTACTCTTCTGTTCACCAAATATTTTATATATAATTTTTGTCATTGTCTAGAAAAATAAGTAAAAGAAAGTATTTGCTTGGCTACTTCAAACCAATCTAATTAACTGACCATATTAACAGATTAAACTGGCAGTCTAGACCTAAGGGAAATTAAGTGCTAAATGTTCTAACTTCTATCATTCTAGAAGTATCATTTTGATACTTAAAGGCAACCATTGCATTTGGTAATGAGATTGGTTAGCTTAAATCTTCTAAAGTATTTACCAATTACAAAAATCTGTATTTCCAGAATTCACATGGACAGAGAAACTACTCTTAAAATAGAGTCCTACTCTACAGCTGGGTTTCTAGCCTTGGTATTACTGACATTTAGGTTGGATAGTTCTTCACTGTCATGATTCATCCTGTGCATTGTAAGATTTTTAGTAGCATCTCTGGGCTCTACACACTAAGTGCCATTAGCACCCTTTTTCCCATGACAACTAGAATTACACCAGGTAGTGCCAGATGTCCCCTGGGAAGGCAGTCACTTATGAATTGCTGTTTCATAAAGGCAGATCACATTTGGGGGGGGGAAAAATAACAGAAAGGCTAATATCGATGTTAAATAGATTCAGGTTGTGGAATATATGTATGTTATACTTAAAATCATACCTTGATTAATGTACTTTTTGAAGCAAATTTCTCAAGTTTGAAATCATAATTTAGCTTTCCTGTATAATAATGAATAGTGAAACAAAAGTTTCTTTAAAAAAGCTAAAGTTTTACAAAGTGAATAATTAATTTCTTGTTAACCCTGAACAATTAATTTATAATTTCAGACAAGACTATGTAGCAAGTATTTATTTTATTGAAAAGTAAAAGCAATAAAAAATTACCATTTTTTTTAAAAAAAGATAAGAATGTACATCTTCCACACTTCTCTGAACAGCCATTATTCCCTTAAAGCCACACTCACTCTATCAGCATCTACAGTGAGGACAGCTCTGAGAATGAGGCTCTCGGGTCTTGGGGCAGGGTCTCAGGGTCACATCTTTTTCCTTGTTGCACTTGGTGCTTCTCCTCAGAAGAAACCTGCTCTGTGACGATCCCGTGCACCTCATTGGCTAGGGACACAAGATTAGTGGAAATAAATTTCTCTCCCAGTCCTCACTGCTCACCTCAGGCTTCTGGTGAGGATCTGGAAGATGTTAGGCATTTCTCAGTTTCCCTTCAGTTTTCTAAACCCAACTTTGACTTATCCCAACCCCTTTAGCTGCCATCTGTTCCACCATTACCTTGTCCTTATTTAGGTTATTCTCATCCTCCAAACTTGCTGATTTTTTCTTCCATCTGCTTCCACATTTCTGGGTTCTCTGGATGTGGACTTAGCTCAGGCTCTTGCAGAAGACATACACCATAGGGACCAAGGTCAAGGTTCAACTATATTTCTCAGGGCACATTCAAACACATCACCATCCTCATGGACATAGAGGAAATTGAGAAGAGCCCTTAGAGTGGTGCAAATAAGACCTTACATTATCTTAAGAAACACTTTGCAATTTCATCTTTATTTATTGAGATTTTTGCTAAAGGGTGCATGCACTTTCCAGAGAGACACATATAAAGAGACAGAAAGCAAGAAGTCACCCCCCAGGGGGAATGGCCATTCCACAGTCTCTTCTCCATTCTCCTCTTGGGATCTTGGGCATGTATGCGCATATGCCTAGAGTGAGTTTTAAGCTTCCGGGTCCAGAACTCAAACCATAGTCAATCACGTAGGAGTCCAGCGATATAACCGTTGTGCCATCTACTGATCCGTATAATTTCATCTTTATATTTAGTACATTTTATGGCATACAGTATGGTTTTTCAAAGCATGCATGCAGAGTGTAATAAGCAAATCAAAGATATTACTGTATACATTATTTTTAACAAAGAACCTTATATTCTTGTTTTATTAGTTAAATTCTTTTTCTCTGTGTTCCTCCCACCCATACAATATCATCCACCGCTCTCTCTGTTTTCTCCACATTAACCTTGAGTCTTTCTGTTTCTGCCATAGGGAGCAGATACTCGGTATACATTGAGCAGACACACAGTGTCTTTCTAGTTTGGCTCATTTCACTTTGCACCAGATGATGGGGCCATGCAGACAACACAAAGTG
>NW_006204911.1:0-1341 GCF_000334495.1 Tupaia belangeri chinensis
AACATTCAGTGTTATTATTGATATTTGTAGATTGTCCTTGTCATTATCTTAGCCTTTTTTCTCTCTTATTTTTGTTTGTCTCTCTTTAGTTTTCCTGATATACTAGTCCCTTCAGTACTTCTTGAATAGCTGGTATAATATTGGTGAATTCTTTCAGGTTTTGTTTGTGAATGATTTTATTTGTTCTCATTAGAATTAAAATCTTGTTGGGTATCATACTCTTGGTTGAAATTGTTTTTCTTTTACTATTTGAATATGTCTCCTTCCATTCTTTTTTTGTGTGCATTGCTTCGGGTGCAAGGTCTGATTTTAGCCTAATAGGATAACTTTTGTAAGTGACTTCACATTTCTCTCTTACCATTTTGTCTGTCTGAACTTTTTACCATTCTTGCTATGATGCACTGTAGAAAGGATATTCTTATGTTCATTATATTTGTGAACCTTTGTATTTCTTGGGTCTAGATGTCTGAATGCTTTTCTAGATTTTGGAAATTATCTGCAAATATTTCATAGACTAGATTTTTTAGGCCCTTTTCTGATTCTTCACCTTTTGTAATACTTATGATCCAAAAACTTCAGCATTTAATAGTATTTTCCATATGTTGTCCTCATTTTTTTAAATTTTTATCATTATTTTTTTTCTCCTAAGTCAAAGGTTTTATCTTTCATTGGAGAGATTCTGCTTTTGTGTGGTCCAATCTGCTAATATTTTGATTTCCTACATCACTGTCTTTATCTCTTCATCTCTAAGAAATCCTGATTTTTGCTATAGTATGTGTGCACTCACTGGAGAGACAGAGAGACAGAAGGTGAGCAATCATGCCCTAAAGGAGATGGCCACATTGCAATCCCTTCTCCTCCATTCTCCTCTTGGGATCTTCGGCACTCATGCACACGTTCCTGGCATGAGGTTTAAGCTTCCAGGTACAGGGCTCTAACTATGGTCGACATCATCGGTTTCCAGTGATGTAAGCATTATGTCATCTGCTAGTTGCCTGATTATATTTAATGTGTCTATCTCCTCCTTCAAATTCTACAAAGACTTTCTCATCTCTGTCACAATGAATATTCTGAACTTGGTTTCTGATATTCCAGCAAATTCTTTTGTGCTAAGTCTGAAGAAGAGTTACTCTGCTCCATTGAGAAAGAGGTGTTTCCTTGTTGTTCCATATTTGTTGTGCCTTCACATTGGTTTCTATTTATCTTATACACTGTAGACTTCTCCCTACTTTTCTGGTGTTGACTCTAGAGTTCTGAGTTGGGGGAAGAGCTCTACTTTTAACCTCTTCTTTTAAAAATGTTCTTGATAAAGAGCCTTGTCTTTCAGTCAGAGTGTGTATA
>NW_006204912.1:0-441 GCF_000334495.1 Tupaia belangeri chinensis
GACAGGAGAGCACTCAGATGGAAAAGTGCTCGCACAAATATTTTCATTGCAGCATTACTAATGACTGCTAAGACATGGAACCAACCCAAATGTCCACAAACAGATGAATGGATTGAAAAATTGTGGCACATATACTCCATGGAATACTATTCAACCATAAAAAAAAACAGCAAGGCCCTAGAACTTGACAGGAAGTCGTCAAATATAGAAGATTTGTTGCTGAGCGAAGCAAATCAGGCTATGAAAGAGAGACATTGTATGTCTCCACTTAATATATACCGACTGTCCACACTCTGTGGTAGAGATGGAAAGACTGGAAAACATAAAAGTATTAAAATTGTAATGGACACTAGAGACAAAGTGAAAAGAGAGTGTGGGAAGGGAAGAGCATAGGAAATTTGGGTAAATTTGGGGGGGGAGAAATGGAAAAGTAAGACACTT
>NW_006204913.1:0-287 GCF_000334495.1 Tupaia belangeri chinensis
CTGTTGAGAAATGTTCATAAAGACCCACCGTGTAGAATCATGCTGTTAAGTACACACTGAACGCTAAACCAGAATTAAGCCTCAAAGAACCATATCACACCTGATTTTGTACACAGTACAAAACTCTGTATGTCTGAGGACAAAGTACTGACAACAGGCACACCCGAAAAGCACTGACAATTAAAAGGTCTGTTGAGAAATGTTCATATAGACCCACCGTTGAGAGTCATGCTATAAAGTATACACTGAATGCTAAGCCAGAATTAAGCCTCAAGGAACCATATCAT
>NW_006204913.1:895-9083 GCF_000334495.1 Tupaia belangeri chinensis
AAGACAAAACAGTGACAATAGGCAACCCCAAGAGCACCCACAACTGAAAGGTTTGTGGAGAAATTTTCATAGAGACCCATCATGGAGAGTAATGCTTTTAAGTACACACTGAACGGTAAGCCAGAATTAAGCCTCAAGAAGCCATATCATACCTGATTTTGTACACAGTACAACACTCTGTATCCGTGAGGACAAAACAGTGACAATAGGCAACCCCAAGAGCACCCACAACTGAAAGGTTTGTGGAGAAATTTTCATAGAGACCCATCATGGAGAGTAATGCTTTTAAGTACACACTGAACGGTAAGCCAGAATTAAGCCTCAAGGAACAATATCACACCTGATTTGATACACAGTGCAAAACTCCGTATCCATGAGGACAAAACAGTGACAATAGCCACTCCCAACTGATACCCAAAACTGAAAGATATCTAGAGAAAAATTTATAGAGACTCACCGCTCATAATTATACTGTTATGTACCCACGGAAAGCTAAGCCAGAATTAAGACTCAAGGAACCATATCACACCTCATTTTGAACACTGTACAAAGCTATGTATACCTGACCACACACCTGTGACTCGAGCCACTCCCAACTGATACCCAAAACTGAAAGATATCTAGAGAAAAATTTATAGAGACTCACCGCTCATAATTATACTGTTATGTACCCACGGAAAGCTAAGCCAGAATTAAGACTCAAGGAACCATATCACACTTGATTTTGTACACAGTACAAAACTCTGTATGTCTGAGGACAAAGCAGTGACAATAGGCACACCCGAAAAACACCCACAACTAAAAGGTCTGTTGAGAAATGTTCATAGAGTCCCACCATTGAGAGTCATGCTTTAAAGTACACACTGAACGCTAAGCCAGAATTAGGCCTCAAGGAACCATATCACACCTGATTTTGTACACAGTACAAAACTCTGTATCCCTGAGGAGAAAACAGTGACAATAGGCACACACAAAAAGCACCCACAACTGAAAGGTCTGTGAAGAAATGTTTATTGAGAACCACCATTAGGAGTCATGTTGTGAAGTACGCACTGCACGCTAAGCCAGAATTAGGCCTCAAGGAACCATATCACACCTGATTGTGTACACAGTACAAAACTCTGTATCCCTCAGGAGAAAATTTATAGAGACTTACCGCTAATAATTATGCAGTTAAGTACACACGTTACGCTAAGCCAGAATTAGGCCTCAAGGAACCATATCACACCTGATTGTGTACACAGTACAAAACTCTGTATCCCTCAGGAGAAAATTTATAGAGACTTACCGCTAATAATTATGCAGTTAAGTACACACGTTACGCTAAGCCAGAATTAGGCCTCAAGGAACCATATCACACCTGATTGTGTACACAGTACAAAACTCTGTATCCCTCAGGAGAAAATTTATAGAGACTTACCGCTAATAATTATGCAGTTAAGTACACACGTTACGCTAAGCCAGAATTAGGCCTCAAGGAACCATATCACACCTGATTGTGTACACAGTACAAAACTCTGTATCCCTCAGGAGAAAATTTATAGAGACTTACCGCTAATAATTATGCAGTTAAGTACACACGTTACGCTAAGCCAGAATTAGGCCTCAAGGAACCATATCACACCTGATTGTGTACACAGTACAAAACTCTGTATCCCTCAGGAGAAAATTTATAGAGACTTACCGCTAATAATTATGCAGTTAAGTACACACGTTACGCTAAGCCAGAATTAGGCCTCAAGGAACCATATCACACCTGATTGTGTACACAGTACAAAACTCTGTATCCCTCAGGAGAAAATTTATAGAGACTTACCGCTAATAATTATGCAGTTAAGTACACACGTTACGCTAAGCCAGAATTAGGCCTCAAGGAACCATATCACACCTGATTGTGTACACAGTACAAAACTCTGTATCCCTCAGGAGAAAATTTATAGAGACTTACCGCTAATAATTATGCAGTTAAGTACACACGTTACGCTAAGCCAGAATTAGGCCTCAAGGAACCATATCACACCTGATTGTGTACACAGTACAAAACTCTGTATCCCTCAGGAGAAAATTTATAGAGACTTACCGCTAATAATTATGCAGTTAAGTACACACGTTACGCTAAGCCAGAATTAGGCCTCAAGGAACCATATCACACCTGATTGTGTACACAGTACAAAACTCTGTATCCCTCAGGAGAAAATTTATAGAGACTTACCGCTAATAATTATGCAGTTAAGTACACACGTTACGCTAAGCCAGAATTAAGCCTCAAGGAACCATATCACACCTGATTGTGTACACAGTACAAAACTCTGTATGTTGAGGACAAAGCAGTGACAATAAGCACCCGCGAAAAGCACCCACAACTAAAAGGTCCGTTGAGAAATATTCATAGAGACCCACCATAGAGAGACAAGCAGTTACACTGAACACTAAGCCAGAATTAAGCGTCAAGGAACCATATCACACCTGATTTTGTACACAGTACAAAACTCTGTCCCGTGAGAACAAAACAGTGACAATAGGCACACCCCAAAAGAACCCACAACTGAAAGATCTGTTGAGAAATGTTCATAAAGACCCAGCATGGAGAGTCATGCTCTTAAGAACACACCAAACCCTAAGCCAGAATTAAGCCTCAAGGAACCATACCACACCTGATTTGGTACACAGTACAAAACTCTGTATCCCTGAGGACAAAATAGTGACAATATGCACCCCCAAAACACACACACAACAGAAACTTCTCTTAAGAAAATTTTACAGAGACCCACCATTGAAAGTACTGCTGTTCAGGGCACACTGAACGTTTAGTGAGAATTAAGCCTCAAGGACCCATATCACACCTCATTTTGAACACTGTACAAAGCTATGTATTCCTGACCACAAACCTGTGACAATAGGCACACCCAACTGACACCCAAAACTGAAAGATACCTAGAGAAAAATTTATAGAGTCTCACTGCTGATAATTATAATGATGCTGCTTAGTACACACAGAATGCTAAACCAGAATTAAGCTTCGAGGAAGCAAATCACACCTGATTTTGTACACAGTACAAAACTGTATCCCTGAGGACAAAACAGTGACGATAGGCACACCCCAAAAGCACCCACAACTGAAAGTTCTGTTTAGAAATGTTTATAGGGAACCACCTTTGAGAGTCATACTGTGAAGTACACACTGCACGCTAAGCCAGAATTAAGCCTCAGGGAACCATATCACACCTGATTTTGTACACAGTACAAAATTCTGTATGTCTGACGACAAAGCAGTGACAATAGGCAGACCCCAAAAGCACACACAACTGAAAGGCTTCTGGAGAAATATTCATAGAGACCCACCATTGAGAGACATGCTGTTTAGTACACACTAAACTCTAAGCCAGAATTAAGTCTCAAGCAACCATATCACACCTGATTTTGTACACAGTACAAAACTCTGTATCTCTGAGGACAAAACAGTGACAATAGGCAACCCCCAAAAGCACCCAAAACTGAAAGGTCTGTTGAGAAATGTTCATAAAGACCCACCATGGATAGTCATGCTGTTAAGTACACACAGAACGTTAAGCCAGAATTAAGCCTCAAGGAACAATATCACACCTGATTTGATACACAGTGCAAAACTCCGTATCCATGAGGACAAAACAGTGACAATATGCACCCCCCAAAACACACACAACTGAAACGTCTTTTGAGAAAAGTAATTTAAGGAGACTCACCGCTGATAATTACCCTGTTAAGTACACACGGAACGCTAAGCCAAAATTAAGCCTCAAGGAAACATATTAAATGGGATTTTCCACACAGTACAAAACTCTGTATGTCTGAGGACAAAGCAGTGAAAATAAGCTCACCCTAAAAGCACCCCCAACTTAAAGGTCTCTTGAGAAATGTTCATAGAGACCCACCATTGAGAGTCATGCAGTAAAGTACACACTGAACGCTAAGCCAGAATTAAGCCTCAAGGAACCATATCACACCTGATTTTGTACACAGCATAAAACTCTGTATCCCTGATGACAAAGCAGTGACAATAGGCACAACCCGAAAGCACCCACAAATCAAGGGTCTGTTGAGAAATGTACATAGAGACCCAACATGGAGGGTCATGCTTTTAAGTACACACTGAACGCTAAGCCAGAATTAAGCCTCAAGGAACCATCTCACACCTGATTTTGTACACAGTACAAAACTCTGTATCCCTTAGGATAAAACAGTGGCAATAGGCAACCCTCCAAAAAAACCCACAAAAGTGTACAGAGACCCACCATTGAAAGTACTGCTGTTTAGTGCACACTGAACCTTTAGATAGAATTAAGCCTCAGGACCCATATGACACCTCATTTTGAACACTATACAAAGCTATGTATCCCTGACTACAAACCTGTGACACTAGGCACACCCAACTGGCACTCAAAACTGAAATATAACTAGAGAAAAATTTATAGAGACTCACCGCTGATAATTATAACGTTAAGTGCACACGGAACGCTAAGCCAGAATTAAGTCTCAAGGAACCATATCATACCTGATTTTGTACACAGTACAAAACTCTGTATCATGAGGAGAAAACAGTGACAATAGGCACACCCCAAAAGCACCCACAACTGAAAGGTCTGTTGAGAAATGTTTACAGGAACCACCATTGAGAGTCATGCTGTGGAGTACACACTGCACGCTAAGCCAGAATTAAGCCTCAAGGAATCATATCACACCTGATTTGGTACACAGTACAAAACTCTGTATCCCTAAGGAGAAAACGGTGACAAAAGGCACACCCCAAAAGCACCCACAACTGAAAGGCCTCTTGAGAAATGTTCATAGAGACCCACCATTGAGACTCAAGCTGTTAAGCACACACTCAACACAAAGCCATAATTAAGCCTCAAGTACCATATCACACCTGAATTTGTACACAGTACAACAATCTGTATCCCTGAGGACAGAACAGTGACAATAGGCAACCCCCAAAGACACCCACAACTGAGAGGACGCTTTAGAAATGTTCACAGAGACCCACCATCGATAGTACTGCTGTTTAGTGCACACTGAACGTTTATTTAGAATTAAGCCGCAAGGATCCATATCAAACTTCATTTTTTTGGGGGGGGAGAGATTTTCACTGTAGGGCATGTGCGCTCACCAGACAGAGAGAGACATAGAGACAGAAAGCGAGAAATCACCCCCCAGGAGGGATGGTCACGCCACAATCCCTCCTCCTCCCCTGACTTTGTACAGAGTACAAAACTCTGTATCCCTGAGGAGAAAACAGTGAGAATAGGCACACTCCAAAAGCACCCACAACGGAAAGGTCTGTTGAGAAATATTTATAGGAACCACCATTTAGAGTCATGCTGTGAAGTACACACTGCATGCAAAGCCAGAATTAAGCCTCAAGGAATCATACCACACCTGATTTGGTTCACAGTACAAAAGTCTGTATCTCTGCGGACAAAACAGTGACAATAGGCTCACCCCAATAGCACCCACAACTGACAGGTCTCTTGAGAAATGTTCATAGAGACCCACCATTGAGAGTCAAGCTGTTAAGCACACACTGAACACTAAGCCAGAATTAAGCCTCAAGGAACCATATCACACCTGATTTAGTACACAGTACAACACCCTGTATCCCTGAGGACAAAACAGTGAAAATAGCTACCCCCAAAAAAACACATACAAATGAAACGTCTCTTGAAGAATGTTTACAGAGACCCACCATTGAAGGTACTGCTGTTTAGTGCACACTGAACGTTTAGTAAGAATTAAGCCTCAAGGACCCATATCACACCTCATTTTGAACACTGTGCAAAGGTATGTATCCCAGGCCACAAACCTGTGAAACTAGGCACACCCAACGGACACGCAAAATTGAAAGATACCTAGAGAAAATTTATAGAGACTCACCGCTGATAATTATGCTGTTAAGTACACATGGAACGCTAAGCCAGAATTAAGTCTCAAGGAACCATATCACACCTGATTTTGTACACAGAACAAAACACTGTATATCTGAGGACAAAGAAGTGACAATAGACACACCCCAAAAGCACCCACAACTGAAAGGTCTGTTGAGAAATGTTTATAAATAACCACCATTGAGAGTCATGCTGTGAAGTACACACTACACGCTAAGCCAGAATTAAGCCTCAAGGAACCATATCACACCTGATTTGGTACACAGTGCAAAACACTGTAACCCTGAGGACAAAACAGTGACAATATGTACCCCCCAAAAAAACACACAACTGAAACGTCTCTTGAGAAATGTTCACAGAGACCCACCATTCAAAGTACTGCTGTTTAGTGCACACTGAATGTTTCGTTAGAATTAAGCCTCAAGGACCCATATCACACCTCATTTTGAACACTGTACAAAGCTATGTATCCCTGACCACAAACCTGTGATACTAGGCACACACAACTGAAACCCAAAACTGAAAGATACCTAGAGAAAAATTTATAAAGACTCACCGCTGATAATTATAATTATGCTGTTAAGTACACATGGAACACTAAGCCAGAATTAAGCCTCAAGGAACCATATCACACCTGACTTTGTACAGAGTACAAAACTCTGTATCCCTGAGGAGAAAACAGTGAGAATAGGCACACTCCAAAAGCACCCACAACGGAAAGGTCTGTTGAGAAATATTTATAGGAACCACCATTTAGAGTCATGCTGTGAAGTACACACTGCATGCAAAGCCAGAATTAAGCCTCAAGGAATCATACCACACCTGATTTGGTTCACAGTACAAAAGTCTGTATCTCTGCGGACAAAACAGTGACAATAGGCTCACCCCAATAGCACCCACAACTGACAGGTCTCTTGAGAAATGTTCATAGAGACCCACCATTGAGAGTCAAGCTGTTAAGCACACACTGAACACTAAGCCAGAATTAAGCCTCAAGGAACCATATCACACCTGATTTAGTACACAGTACAACACCCTGTATCCCTGAGGACAAAACAGTGAAAATAGCTACCCCCAAAAAAACACATACAAATGAAACGTCTCTTGAAGAATGTTTACAGAGACCCACCATTGAAGGTACTGCTGTTTAGTGCACACTGAACGTTTAGTAAGAATTAAGCCTCAAGGACCCATATCACACCTCATTTTGAACACTGTGCAAAGGTATGTATCCCAGGCCACAAACCTGTGAAACTAGGCACACCCAACGGACACGCAAAATTGAAAGATACCTAGAGAAAATTTATAGAGACTCACCGCTGATAATTATGCTGTTAAGTACACACTGAACGCTAAGCCAGAATTAAGCCTCAAGGAACCATATCACACCTGATTTAATACACAGTACAAAACTCTGTATCCCTGAGGACTAAACAGTGACAATAGGCACACCCCGAAAGCACCCAAAACAGAAAGGTCTGTTGACAAATGTTCATAGAGACCCACCATGAAGAGTCATACTGTTAAGAACACAGGGAACCCTAAGCCAGAATTAAGCCTCAAGGAACCATATCACACCTGATTTAATACACAGTACAAAACTCTGTATCCCTGAGGACTAAACAGTGACAATAGGCACACCCCGAAAGCACCCAAAACAGAAAGGTCTGTTGACAAATGTTCATAGAGACCCACCATTGAGAGTCATGCTGTTAAATACACACTGAACACTAAGCCAGAATTAAGACTCAAGTAACCATATCACACCTGATTATGTACACAGTACAAAACTCTGTATCCCTTAGGACAAAACAGTGGCAATAGGCAACCCCCGCAAAACACCCACAAATGAAATGTCTCCTGAGAAATGTTCACAGAGAACCACCATTGAAAGTACTGCTGTTTAGTGCACACTGAACTTTTAGTTAGAATTAATCCTCAAATACCCATATCACAACACATTTAGAACAGTATCCCTGACCACAAACCTGTGACACTAGTGACACTCAGCTAACACCGACATCTGAAAGATCCCTTGAGAAAAATTCATAGAGATTAATCATTGTCAAGTGAGATAGGGTTCCTTGAGTTTTAATTCTGCCTTAGCGATCAGTGTGTACATAAAAACATGACTCTCAATGGTGGATCTCTATGAACATTTCTCAACAGACCTTTCAGTTTTTGTTTCTTTCGGGGTGTGTCTATTCTCACTGTTTTGTACTCAGGGATACAGAGCTTTTTTTTTTTGTTTGTTTTTTTGTTTTTTT
>NW_006204913.1:9299-9801 GCF_000334495.1 Tupaia belangeri chinensis
AACCGCGGTCGACTACGTGGGAGTCCAGCAACATAGCCATTACGCTAACTGCTGGTTCCCAGGGATACAGAGTTTTGTACTGTGTACAAAATCAGGTGTGATATGGTTCCTTGAGGGTTAATTCTGACTTAGCGTTCAGTGTGTGCTTAAAAGCATGACTCTCAGTGGTGGGTCTCTATGAAAATTTTCAAAAGACTTTTCAGGTGAGGGTGTTTTGGGGGTGTGCCTATTGTCACTGTTTTTTCCTCAGAGATACAGAGTTTTGTATTGTGTACAAAATCAAGTGTGATATGTTTCCTTGAGGCTTAATTCTGGCTTAGCGTTAAGTGTATACTTAACAGCATGACTCTCAAAGGTTTGTCGCTGGGAACATTTCTCAAGAGACCTTTAAGTTGTGGGTGCTTTTGTAGTGAGCGTATTGTCACTGTTTTGTCCTCAGGGATACAGAGTTTTGTACTATGTACAAAATCAGGTGTGATATGGTTCCTTGAGGCTTAATTCT
>NW_006204913.1:10115-22259 GCF_000334495.1 Tupaia belangeri chinensis
AATATGTAGCTTTGTACAGTGTTCAAAATGAGGTGTGATATGGGTCCCTGAGGGTTAATTCTAACTAATGTTTCAGTGTACATTAAACAGCAGTATTTTCAATTGTGGGTCTCTATGAACTTTCCTCAAATGACTTTTCAGTTGTGGGTATCTTTGTGGTGTAGCTATTGTCACTGATTTGTCCTCAGGGATACAGAGTTTTGTACTGTGTACAAAATCAGGTGTGATATGGTTCCCTGAGGCTTAACGCTGGCTTAGCGTTAAATGTATACTTTAACAGCATGACTCTCAATGGTGGGTCTCTATGAACATTTCTCAACAGACCTTTCAGTTGTGGGTGCTTTTTGGGTGATCCTATTGTCACTGTTTTATCCTCAGGGATACAGAGTTTTGTACTGTGTACAAAATCAGGTGTGATATGGTTCCCTGAGGCTTAACGCTGGCTTAGCGTTAAATGTATACTTTAACAGCATGACTCTCAATGGTGGGTCTCTATGAATATTTCTCAAGAGGCATTTCAGTTGAGGGTGCTTTTGGGGTGTGCCTATTGTCACTGTTTTGTCCTCAGGGATACAAAGCTTTATACTGTGTACAAAATCAAATGTGATATGGTTCCTTGAGGCTTAATTATGGCTTAACATTCATTGTGTACTTAACAGCATAACTATCAGTGGTGAGTCTACATAAATTTTTCTCTAGTTATCTTTCAGTTTTCGGTGTCAGTTGGGTGTGCTTAGAGTCACTGGTTTGTGGTCAGAGATATATAGCTTTGTACAGTGTTCAAAATGAGGTGTGATATGGGTCCTTGAAGCTTAATTCTAACTCAACGTTCAGTGTGCACTAAACAACAGTACTTTCAATGGTGGGTCTCTGTAAACATTTCTCAAGAGACGTTTCAGTTGTGTGTGTTTTTTGGGGGTGCCTATTGTCACTGTTTTGTCCTCAGGGATACAGAGTTTTGTACTGTGTCCAAAATTAGGTGTGATATGGTTCCTTGAGGCTTAATTCCGGCTTATCGTTCTGAGTGTACTTAAGAGCATAATTATCAGCGGTGTGTCTCTGTAAATTTTTCTCTAGGTATCTTTCAGTTTGGGGTGTCAGTTGACTGTGCCTAGTGTCACAGGTTTGTGGTATGGGATACATAGCTTTGTACAGTGTTCAAAATGAGGTGTGATATGGGTCCTTGAGGCTTAATTCTAACTAAACATTCCTTGTGCACTAAACATTAGTACTTTCAATGGTGGGTCTCTGTGAACATTTCTCAAGAGACCTTTCAGTTGTGGGTGTTTTTGTTGGTGGCCTATTGGCACTGCTTTGTCCTCAGGGATACAGAGATTTGTACTGTGTACCAAATCAGGTGTGATATGATTCTTGAGGCTTAATTCTGGCATAGCGTTCAGTGTGTACTTACCAGCATGACTCTCCATGGTGGGTCTCTATGAACATTTACTCAGCAGACCTTTTAGTTGTGGGTGCTTTTCCGGTGTGCCTATTGTTACTGCTTTGACCTCAGACATACAGTGTTGTACTGTGTACAAAATCAGGTGTGATATGGTTCCTCGAGGCTTAATTCTGGCTTAGCGTTCCGTGTGTACTTAAAACCATAATTATCAGTGGTGAGTCTCTATTAATTTTTCTCTAGGTATCTTTCAGTTTTGGGTGTCAGTTGAGTGTGCCTAGTGTCACAGGATTGTGATCAGGGATACATAGCTTTGTACAGTGTTCAAAATGAGGTGTGATATGGGTCCTTGAGGGTTAATTCAAACTCAACGTTCAGTGTGCACTAAACAGCAGTACTTTCAATGGTGGGTCTCTGTGAACATTTTTCAAGGGATCTTTCAGTTGTGGGTGTTTTTGGGGGTTGCCTATTGTCACTGTTTTCTCCTCAGGGATACAGAGTTTTGTACTGTGTACAAAATCAGGTGTGATGTGATTCCTTGAGTCTTAATTCTGGCTTAGTGTTCAGTGTGTACTTAACAAGATGACTCTTAATGGTGAGTCTCTATGAACATTTCTCAACAGACCTTTCAGTTTTTGGTGCTTTCGGGGTGTGCCTATTGTCACTGTTTTTTCCTCAGGGATACAGAGATTTGTACTGTGTACAAAATCAAGTGTGATATGGTTCCTTGAGGCTTAATTCTGGCTTAGCGTTCAGTGTGTGCTTAACAGTATGACTCTCTGTGGTGGGTCTCTATGAACATTTTTCAACAGACATTTCAGTTTTGAAGAGCCCCAGACCAAGCCATCTACTTGATTGCTTTTGATGCACTCCTCTAATTTTGCCATGTCTATTTCGTCATTCCAAGTCTTCACATCTAACTAGATGGAAGACTTGGCAACTAGTGCAGGTTTTTTGGCTTTTTTGATTCATACTGTGTAAGGCGTTCTTCCCTTAGACTCTTTGCTTCTTCACTTTCCTCGTCCTCATCAGGTCCAGAGAGATCAATGTCATCTTCATCATCTCTACTCTCAGGAGGTCCGCTCCCTGTGGTGTCTTCCACACTTGCAGGGCCATACTTGCCCAAAGCTTTCTTCACTCCTGGCAGGCTGGCCTTTTCCTTCTCACAGGACTTGATATGGTTATATCAATGGAGGGCACGACACAAGTCGGCTGGCAGTGGGCCAGAGACTGCTTCAAATACTGCCACGTCTGCTTGTGATGGAACATACCCCTCGATGTAGCTCTTGTCCGCCAGGTAATCGTTGAGCACCTGGAGGCCGGCGGGGCTTTTCAGATCTCCCAAACTCATGGTGTGGGCTGTCTCTGGAAACGGGGGAGCAGCTGTGAGAAAGAGTACAGGTGATCCGAGCCTGGCATACCAGAAAAAATAAAAAGGCCACATACCCAAAATTCTAAGAGGAAACTGGAGGAAAAGGGATTATGGTGTAGCCATCCCCCCAGGGGAGGGTGATATCTTGCTTTCTGTTTCTCTGGCTCTCTCTGTATCTCCAGGGAGTGCATGTGCCCTATAGCAAAAATCTCTCTCAAAAAATAAAAAAAATTAAATAAATGAAATAAAAAAAAGAATTGCCAGAGAGCATGTGTATTTGCCAGAGATAGACACAGAGATGGACGGGTGGGGTGGGGAGAGAAAACATCCCCGAATATGATGTGGTCACACCACAATTTCTTCTCCTACATTTTTCCATCCTTTCAGGATTCAGAACCTATATGCACATGCACCTGGCATGTTTTTCAAGCCGTTAGGCTGGGATTTGAACCAGATTTAGCCACAGCAATGGGGCTAGCCAAGATAAGGTATTTTGTTTTGTTTTGTCTTCCTTGAAGTTAATTCATTTATATCTTCCGCTAGAGAGAGACAGGAAAAATAGGCACCCCCAGAAGGCTCTCAATGCACTGTCTGCCCAGATCAATACAGGCACACTTATATATCCTGCATGCTAAGGGAGGTCCCAGGAAGCAAACTGAGGACTTATTTTTTTTCTTTTTTTGGAGAGGTTTTTGCTATAGGGTGCATGTGCTCGTCAGAAATACAGAAAACGACAGAGAGACAGAAAGCAAGAAATCACCCCCCAGTGGGAATGGCCATGCCGCAATCCCTTCTCCTCCATTCTCCTTTCAGGATCTTGGGCATGCACGCACATGTGTCCGGTGTGAGTTCAAGCCACTTTAGGTAAGTATAACTGTGCCACTGTTCAGCCCCTAGATAAGAGTTTTGAGGTACCTTTTAATTCGTCATTACATGCTATTTTTGAAATTAATCTCAATCTGAGCGCTACCATAAACATGTGAAGAAAGCATTTTTTTTTTTGTCTTCCCTTTCAAGATCAGCCTGTCTCCACAACCACCATAGGTACTCCTCCCTTTCTACTGAACTCCTCCAGAACCTAGTTCCTAATCTTTTTATCACCAAATTCCCCTTTGTCTATCCCCATTTCTCTTCTCACCACACTGTTCTAAATGATTTTGTTACCACCCTGAGAGAGTGTAATTTTCCTAATGAGAAGAGGTGCTGAACTATGGCCCAGGGCAAAATGTGCCATTCTATGAGACTGACCCACTTGGGAAGGCTTGGGTTCACACTCAGGGACCTCCCTGAATATGCCAGGTACACAAGTATCTATGATTGGGCTAGCAGAGGTTGGGGATGGATTGTGGCATCACTATCACACTGTTGGGAATGCTGTGTCTCTGTATCTCCCTGTGTATATCTCTGTCTTTGTCTCTCACTGAATGAAGAAAATGAAAAAAAAAAAGAAACTAATAAAAACATTTTTTACTAACAGTCAGGGAAACTAGGTCTTTTATTGGCTCGTATATTATGTGTAACCACACTACAGAAATGAGTCATAGGGGTCCTCTTATTTGGATTTTAGAATGTATGAAAAAGGAAAATAGTCTAAATCCTCTGGAAAGGAAGTCCTGGACCTGGTGGCTTGATTTCTCACTTTCTCTTTCTCTCTCTGGTCAAATTAAAAATAAATAAATAAATAATATATTTTTTTAAAAAAATAGACAAAAATTAAAGTCATAATTAAAAAAAAATAAAAGTAAGGTCATATGGTATTTTCCTTTTTTAAATGTTGTATTAAAATGGTATAACTGTAGAACAGTAAGTCTGCCATGATCTCAAACAGACATTTGTTTATTTATAACATAATATAGTTAATAATCTCTAAGGCCCAACTTATTTTCTGTTTTTTTTTTTTTTTAACTCAGATGTTTTTATTTTTGTTTTTGTTTTTGTTTTTTTTTGCTATAGAATATGTACGCTTGCCAGAAAGAGAGAGACAGAGAGACAGAAAGCAAGAACTCATCCCCCCAGGGGGGATGGCCATACTGTAATCCCCTCTCCTCCATTCTCCTCTTGGGATCTTGGGCATGCATGCACATGCGCCCGGCAAGAGTTTAAGCCACCGGGTCCGGGACTTGAACCGTGGCCGACTACATGGGAGTTCAGGGACATAGCTATTATGCTAACTGCTAGTCCCCTAACTTAGATGTTTTTGAAAGAGAGCAAGTATAGAATCAGGAAATCCCAGCTCTACTTCCAGTTCTATTTTATGAGCTGTCCAGTATCTCACTTAAATGTCCTTTGTCCCTAATTCCCCAAATGCTAAGTAGGAATAACTTGAGTAACTTGTGAAATTATAATAATTGCTTATAAAGTCAGTTTGAAATACATTTTCTTTATTTTTTTTACTGGATGGTATATGTGGCCACCAAAGAGAGAAAGAAGTAAGAAAGCATCTCTAGGGACCAGCAAGTGGTGTGGTGGTTAGGGCGCTGGACATTCCCACATGGCCAATCATGGTTCGCGTCCCAGACCTGGTGGCTTGCTTTCTCACTTCCCCCTCCCCCCTCTTTGTGTCTCTCTCTCTCTAGTCAAATTAAAAAAAAATAAATGAATGGATAAATAAAATTAAATAAAATAATTCTTTTTTTAAAAAAAGAGAAAGAAAGCATCTCCATTGGGGGTTGGTCACACCACAGTCCCTTCTCCATTTCTCCTTTTGGGATTTTAGCGACAGATGCACATGAGCCTGGAAAGTTTGTCAAGCCACCGGGTCCAGGACTAGGACCATGCAGTCAGCCATGTGAGGTCTAGCTACTTTAACCATACCATCACAGGCTGGCCCTGAAATAATTTTAAAGGTATATTACAGATGTAAAGAGCTCTTCACCTAAAATTCACTTTGCTCAAGTGTACTTATCAAAATGATTCTCTTGAATTTTGGGGAGAAAATCTTGCCTCATGTGTGATCCAGTTATAGCCCTTCTGGTTTCAGGCACCTGTTCTTACTGAAGAATAGTCTGGCTGAGGCTGGAAGTTAATTGCAGATCTTCCCATCCTTACTATTGCCTCCGGGTCCCATAGGTAATAAAGAGAACTTTCTTGACCTTTGTCATTTTCCCCCATCCTTGATCCTCAGACCTTTTCAGACATCTTAGGTCAACTCAAGGACACTTCAGTGTTGTTTATTTCTTGTCAAGTTGGGTTCTTTAAACCATGAACTTCTGCAGCAGTTAGATCAGGTACATTCACTCTGCTGTACTTTGCATTGAGGCCAGCCCTGCAAACGCTATTTGCCTTCTGTGTCTCTCTGAAGCATTCTTGTCCCTATTTCATAAATGTTTATGTTGTTTTACAAACACTAAAAGCATTCAGCCAAATGTGGGAGGCCAGCGAAGTCATCTGAGTGCTGAGACATCAGTCTCTTCTATTTCACCAAGGGCCTTTATTATGAGACCACACTAAGGAAGGGAAGATATGAAGTGTGTGTTGTTTATAGTGTTTTTCTGCATAGATATACTGCAAAGTTGGCAAGCAGTGGTGGGGCGTGGCCAGCTTACTCAACTCTGAAATGCCTCAGAGAAATTCAGGGTTAGATTATGCACCCTAAAAAGATGATCAGGAATTTGGGTTGTGGTGACAACCAAATGACGCCTGTGGGCTTTCTTTAGAACTTTCCATTTCAGATTGGAAATGAAATTAAGCATCTGATAAATGAACTGCAAGTCCATTTAGGGTTTCATGTTTCTTTTCCAATGTCTTTTTAAATAAATCACATTATGTTGGAGTAAAAGGTCCTAGACGCTGGTCCTGGCACATAAATGCATTGCATTACCCTTGTTTACAAAATATGGACGATATGAAAAGTCATAATGTCTCAGGGAGGACAAAGTGCCAGGAGGCTAGCTCCATAATTTTCTGTAAGGATTTTAGGACAAGTACTTAGGAAGACCTTTGTGTCCAGAAACTCAGTGAAACTTTTTCCCCCAAAATTTTGCCAGAGGGCACATGCACTTAATTAGAGAGACAAGGAGAGGGGGAATGAGAGAGAATGAGAGAGAGAGAGAGAGAGCACGAGCGCACAGTACCATTGGTAATGGTCATGCCGCAATTCCTCCTCCATTTCTCTCTCCTGTGGGATTTTAGGCACCCATGCATATGTGCCCAGTGTGTTTCTCAAGATGCCAAGTCCAGGACTTGAACAGTATAGCCAGCCAAGTGGGGTCCACTTACCTAAGCCATCATGCTAGGGCTGGGTCCAGTGAAACTTCAACATGGAGGAAAATGATCCCCAAGGTATTAAGGCAAATTGTAAATGATGTTAGAGTTTTATCCTGTGCAATTTTGATTATACTATTTCTTTTTCCTTATATTTTATTTGTTTTTCCCATGAGAGAGAAGAGAGAAACAGAGAGAGAGGCACCCTCTGTAGGGTCTTATGCCATAATCTTGTCCCAGTGCTAATGATTGGTCAGAATCACAGACACACTCATGTACCAATGTGTACAGGTCAACCTGGGATCAGAACTCCTATTTTCCGATTTTCTGATACAGATTAAGTATCGTAGAGTGAGGCCGTCCTCACCACTGCACCACCGTAGCTAGCCCTGATTGTATCAAATTAATATGCAATTCATCCTTAAAAAAGAATTAAGACACTGACTCAGGCTTAGGGTGGTTGGGTAGAAGACCTGGCATCTCAGCAGAGTCTATACTTGCAATAAACAGGAGGTAAACATTCAGAGACGAACTTTGGAGGCATCACTGTCCTTTTCAGTCCTTTCACTGTCCTGAGGCCCTTGGAATCTCCCATTACTATGCCTCTGAAATGCTTCTGCTACCAACTGTCCATAGCCCTTCGAAATAACATATTGTCATTTTAGAGTTATCTGTCTTTTAATAAGATTTTTTTAATTTTAATTTTTTTTTTTGTCTTAGGGTGCATACACTTGCTGGAGAGACAAAGACAGTGAGAGAGAAATCATCTCCTAGGAGGGATGGCCACGCCGCAGTCCCTTTCCCTCCATTCTCCTTCTGGTATCTTGGGAGTGCATACACATGTAGCCAGAGGATTTTCAAACCACCAGGTCTAGGACTCGAACTGTCATCAGCCATATGGGAGTCCAGTGATGTAACCACTACACCATCTGCTGGCCCCTTAATAAGACCTCTTAACTACCAAAAGAACAAATGGATAATTTCAGGCTCGAAGGATTTACTTTTCACACCACCAAGTATACCTAAGATTTTCCAACCTTTTTATCTGATCTCCTAGAGCTTTAAAAAAATAATCAGAAGACATAGTGTCACTGTTTCATCCATTCTTATGTGGCAACAACTGTTGATTAGAGCTTAGTAACGATGTAGTACCATGTGCTTATCTCAGCCAGCAGCTCCCTCTGAACCCACTTCTCCTTACTAGCATGGCACTTAGCTAGAGGCATCAAAGTCTCTTGGTTACCACTGCAGTTCAAAAGAGGATAAGGTAGGCCTGCAGATTGAAGAGGGAGCCAGTTTCTCCCAGGTATCTAATTTATATCCTTTTTAAAAAAGATGAGAGACTTATACATAAAATTTAAACATTACCAGTCCATCCCCAAAAATCATGGCTAGCTGAAACAGTTAAATACAAAAGGATCTTCAAAAAGTTTATGGAAAATAAATATTTTGAAGAAATTCTGCATAGGTTTCAATTTTTTTTGTAAGATAAAAGAAAGCTTTATTATTTTAGTAACTAATTTCCTATATCATTCTTTAGTTCTATTTTCTTTTTCTTTTTTTTTAGATATCAAATTTTTTTGCCCCAAATAAACTTGTACTTTAATTCCATTCTCCTACGAGCTTTCCAAGGTCCCCTCATATATTTGTAGGCAACTGATTCAGGGGACATCTTTATTACACTCACTTGAGAGAAGACTCCCTTATTCACCTGTTCACACACAAACTTGTACCACCTAGTGCTACCTACCTGAAATGCAAATGTAACACTGTGGAGGCACAGCCTTTCAAGCTTATTCATTTGTCCCTTTATTTGTTTAATGAACATATATTCTGTATACTAGGTATTAATAAATCTAGTGGTAGTAACTCAAATCGTGAAGCACCGAAATGCACATGATAGGTCATTTCAATGATGTCCTATATCAGGATTGTGATGCACAAAATCAAAGCCTGAGCCTTCTACTTTTCTAAACCTAGAAAAGTTTCCAATGCCCTTGGCTGTTTATAAAAATCTGCAAACTTGGTTCGATGTTATGAACATCATCTTTGGTAGGCTGATTCTAAGTGATCATACAATTACATGCTAATTGTCATATTCTTCATACTGCAAATGATCTTATATAGGAAATAGAATTATAGCTATTAGATTCTAGACTCTGGCAATTAGGTGATTCAAACCGGCCTTTTCTTTCTTATAATCCTTAGGTACATATCATAAATAGGAATGGTATTTCCCACCACAGTCCCAACTGGTAATTCCAACTGTCCCATGATTTCACAGCTGCAAACCAGCCCACTCACACTTGTCTCTGGCCAATGATGCTTTCCTTAATTAGCACATGACTTAAAACTTTAGAGCTGACTTTTATCTGTTGCCTAGGCTCTTGTGCTATCTAAGAGCTGGCTAGTCTAAAAGGAAAGAAAACCTACTTGAACAGAGACATTTGACTTAACATTGAATAAAGGGAAGTACAGTTTGTCCGGTGGTTACTGAAATTGTTTTTTCTGACAACGTCTTTCTCTTACAAGCTAGCCTTCAGTCTAGGCTTTTTACTTGTAATGTTACTTTATTTTTATTGTTCTTTTTACCTTCCTCAGAGTAAGAATAGCCACTAGAAAAAAAAAAACAAAAAAAAAACAACAACAACAAACCATTGAGCTCAACATTTTGTCCAAGCTTGTATGAGATAGTTTGCAGGGTGTGATTTGAGGAATAAAAAGGCCCTCTATTTAAGGCAATAGGTAGGTCAAACCTAGTACTACCCTTTTCTTTTTTTTTTTTTTGTCTTAAGATTACCAGGTGCCCTGTCTCATTTCTCGGTGAGTAAACCACACAGATGATAGCTTTGTTCTAGAAGTCTATGTCAAAATACATGTATCGTATATTACGAGGAAGGGGATATTTGATGAAATTTGTGATTCCTAGAATTCTCTCTACTCACCTCTTCAATTTCAAACAAAGCCTTTGAAAAGATACCACTGGAAGATTCTCTGAGAAGTCAGAATATAGAACAGAAAATAAAAATGGGGATAGGATGAAATGAGAGGGAAAGTAACTATTTTGTTTTTCAAGTGGCAAATATTCATGTAGCATCTACTGAAATAATAGAGAAGGCAGTACGCTAGATACACTGGGGAGATATAAAAGCAGAGCAAAACCTGCTTCCATGGGTTTGGGAGACCATCTGTGAGCTGGCAGATTTATGAAACAGGTAAAAGTGTCAGTTACAGCATGTGGAAGTGCTGAGAACAGTATATGCCTTGGTGAACATGGGATTACAGCTGTACCGTTAACAGGGAGGCACTTCAGATGCATCATTATATGAGTACAAGCAGCTTCCCATTAGACAGTACATCCTGTTTAATAGAGAACGAGAAGGAAATGAAGCAGAGAAGGAAATGAAGCAGGTTAGAATGACTTACTTTGAGCAGCTGAGCACAGAAGTTGAGACTTTATGTCATGGGCGCCAGGCAGCCATTGTGGATATCTAAATAGAGAAATAAGATAAAGTGGGTGTTTTAGGAAGAATTGTGTTCATAGTGAGTTTGAGGTAGAAACACTTGGAGGAAATGAGACTGGTTAGACAGGAGCAGAAATCCAGACTTGCTTAGGATGGTAAATCTATGCAAAAGACTAGTTTGTTTGATTGTCCAGATGCAGAATATTATTTGGTAAAGGGCCAAAGAAGACCCTATGAGGTTTCTAGCTTGAATGACTCAGCATCATTTGGGAGTCTGTCACCTAGTACTAGTTAGGTGACTAAGTAAGGGAGGAAAGTCCCAGGTTTCAATAGGTACATTCAAGAATCATGAGATTTTTAAAGCTGGAAAGCGCTATACAAATCATCTATTCTAGTCACTATTTTTTTTTTTTGAGGGGGGGACTTAAACTAAGGAAGAGAGTGTGACTCAATTCAGGACAGTGAGCAGAGTTGGGCAATATTGTAGCAGAACACACTTCTATCATGTCACCTGCTTGCTTCACCACCCTTACCTCTAGCTCTCTAAACCGTGGCTCTTCAACTACGCACTGAAGACCAGGAACAGTTTGCAGCCAAGTTAGACAAAATAAGAAAACCAGAGTACATTTTTTAAAAAGGTAAATTTATTCATTAAAAAAAACTTTATTGTGATTGAAATATAAGTTCTCAACTTTCTTTCCTTTCTTCCTTTCTTTTCTTATTAACTTACTTGGTTTATAAAAATCCAAGTGTTGAGGAGGGCAAATTATGTATGAGCTCTCTTTTCCAAAGCAGAACAGCTGGGGGTAAAAAATGTAGCCACAAAGAGGATGACAAAGCAGTGTTTTCCTACTCTGCTCAGGCCCACACTGCCAGTATTACAGCCACCTTCTCTTTATTATAGTTTTCTTGCAGTTAAGAGTGGGTGGGAGTCCACGGGAAGGACACTGGGGTGGGGCGAGTTGAGGGATGTCCACCACTCAGCACTGTGAATCGCTGTCCCATCTTTGGTAGGGCCATGAGACATGTCTTCATATGTAAGATATTCTGCAAGGGCGGTCCCATGCCCCCATTTCAGATAGATGATTTTCGTGGGATGATGCCACAGTCCCTCACAGAAGCAGACCTTGGTGGGCTGCCGTGTTGCGACTCCAAAACAGCTCAGCGCTGGAATCCTGGGTTGTACTCCCCGCCCCACCCCCGGGGGTGGTAGAGTGGGGAGGTGGGGCCGCCAGAACCCGACAAGGGATAACCGGGCACGGCACGGTCCTAGAGTCAAGTCACCAGGCGTGAGCGCATAGGTATTAGGCGGGAAAGCCTGTGGCGGCAATCGTCAAAGACTCAGCGAGAACTGACCCTCTACGTCCAAATACGAGCTACTACGAAGAGCGCGGCCCGTGAGTCCAGGAGTGTGGGCAGCGCCTCCTCCTCCACTGTAATATTAGGGAGCCAGGGTTGCTTCCAGGAAGGCGAGAATCGACAGTAAGATCGACAGGCTTTGTTAGCGCTGCCCAGGCGGCGCCCCAAGCCGCTCGGTGGAAGCCTCTGGCCAGGAACCGACAACCGCAGGGTCCCGGTAACCCTTCTCTCCGCCACGTCGCGGAGGGTTCAGAGGGCGGCGTGCGCGCCCCCGCCAGGTCCTGCGTGCGCGTCTCCGCGCGGCTGGCGGCCGAAACCGGGCAGGGTGGGCGGGGCCGAGCCGGGCG
>NW_006204913.1:22574-87458 GCF_000334495.1 Tupaia belangeri chinensis
AGGGAGTCCCGGCACCGGTGTCGCGCTCGGCCGTTCGCCGGGCCAGACGTTGGGGCGGTCAGCAAATGGCGACCCAGACCCCGAGCGCGCAGACCCCTTGTCACCTGGTTTGCGGGTTTAAGCTCTGGGAAGGGGCGGACGGGTTCAATTTAGCAAACCCAGAGAACCCGGAAAGCCACCCTGGCGTTCCTGTTCGCTTTTAGAAACTTGCGTCCCTTGGGGACAAACGGGTTAAAGTCAGTCGGGGAGGCATCACCGACTGTCTCCACGGGATGAGCGAAGTTGGTAACTTTTCCATTCATGGAAGTGAGAGGCTCGTTGGCTTAGCCTCAGTCCTTATTAAAGGGAAACTTCTGATTTTCGGGCCCAAGAGGTTATTTGTGTCCTGCCCCCTGAAGAACGTTGCTGGGAGAGGGGACGGAGCGCGCACGCTGGATTCGGAGTGATCTGCAGTCAGTGTCTTTTAAAGGTGTGTATTTGGACTTACCGGGGCAGACTGGCAGAACAAAATGTTTACCATGGTTGTAGTACTCCTTTCCTCTCCCTGACTCTTGTTTTTCCTTCCAAGCTCTGTCCTAAATCCCAGATAAAAGATGCTTGGGAAGGAATTGACCTTTTATTCCATGATTACTTTGTTGACTCTGGTCCAAGATGAAGTTATTTATGGATATTCTGTGCAGATGAACTTAAAACTCTTTTAATACAAAAACCCATGCTTTCTACATTTTGCCCAAGTACTGAATTTCAATACTTTGTTGTATCCCTTAAAGATCTAGTGAATTGTATGAACAGATTTTGCATTTGCTCCTATTAAGGTTTTCCAAAGCAGTCCGGTTGTTGACAAGGCGAAAGGGAAAGGGTAGCAAAATACATGCCGTTAGGGTTTTTCTGATGGTTAGATTTCAGTGTGCAGCTTTCGCAGAATCACTCTTCTTTATGCTTAGTCACTGTTTCTCTCTACAGAAGTTTAATTGCGGATAACAGGGCGCTAACATTTTTAATTGCCAACTTGTTTTTACCTGGTACTTTCATTCGATGACATAAGCTTTTTCTGTGATTCTGGAAATGTTGTGGGTGGAGTTTTGTGAAGGTTAGAAGAGAACTGAAGTTTCCCATACTGACGAAAGTTTTTCTAGTCTAAGTGTACCAGGTATTTAATTTCAATCCAGTATTTGTCCATGCCTAGCATTATGAGACTTTTTTTAAATACAAAGTGTCCTAATGAAATATACCATTGAAAAGCAGTATATACATAATTGCTAAAATTTTAGATAATGTATACATTTTTTTTCAGACAGGTTCTTTAAGGTCATCAAAATAGATATTTGTTAATGTATATGCTGTTTGATGTGACATGTTTCTAATGTATCTATTTTAATGGGATAAGCGCCTATGCTAGTCTGTATGATTGAGGATAAACCTGAGTTCCTAATACTGCTTAGTTTGGTAAGAGGAGTTAGTCCATGAAATGGAATGGTATATTTGTAAAATTCTTTGATATGAAAGTCTTAAGTCGAGATTGCATAAAGTATTCCTTAATTTCAAATTCAATATGATGAAATAGATGAGTTTGGCCTTTGACTAGTTGCCTCTGTATTGAAGCTAACTAGATGGTAGGTACAAACAAGCATATCTCAATTAAAACCTACTCTAAAAATCTGTCACAAATATGTTTGTCTGTTTCCTGGCATGGGTAATAGTTGTATTAGGTAGTTCTTCATATGACTGTTTTTAATAAGCTTTATGCTTAAATGACCTCATATAAAAATAATTACACAAAAAGCTTAGTGAATGTAAATATGGCTGTTGTGTAAAGTGAAGTACCTTTGTTTTCTGAGAACTGCGTGTTTCTTTCCTTGTGGACACACACATGGCTGTAAACAGCCTTTGCAGACTTGTAGACTCTTTACAGAGTGATTGCCTCCAGGTCACAACCTGGAAGCCCACTCCCCCCATACCATGCTGCTGATGTTAATAAGCAGAGTTCTTCCATTTGGGTAGGTTATTTTTATCTGAGGATCAACTTGAAAAGGTTCATGCCTAAGTATTACATATGAACATAATTTCTTTTTCAAAATAAGTCTATAATTCATTTAATTAGGAAGATTGCAAGTAGTTAGGATGCATGATTTAGGATGTTATTCATGACCATATTTAAAAATTAAATATGTGTCTTTTGATTATATTACATCTATATGGATAAAAACTTAAAAAACTCTTATGTCATAAGGTCAATAATTCCATAAATTTAAAAGTCAGAATCAAAGTTTAATAAAAGAATATATATATGTATTATAGCCCATTTAGCCATTTTGAGCTGGGAGCATGTGTTTTCAGTTGGGAATTTAATATTTTCAGTTGGGAATTTAATGATAGTAATTTTTTTTAAAGAACCATTTATTTTACTTTGTTATTATTATTTATTTATTTAATTGACCAGAGTGAGAGAGAGAGAGAGAAAGAAAGGGAAAGTGAAAAAGCAAGCCTCCAGATCTGGGACTTGAACTACAGTCAGCCATGTGGGTGTCCAGTACCTTAACCACCATGCCACCTGTTGGCCCCGGCTAGTGAATGTTTCAAATCTTGTTCAGCCACCTCTGTCCCCCTTTTTTTTTTTTTTTTTTTTTTTTTTTTTTTTTTTTGCTATAGGGCACGTTTGCTCGCCACACAGACAGACAGAAACAGAGAGACAGAAAGCGAGAAATCACCCCCTGGCGGGGGCTGGTTATTCTCCTCTCGGGATCTTGGGCACGCATGCAAACGTGCCCGGCGTGAGTTGAAGCCACTGGGTTTGGGACTTGAACCATGGTCGACTACATCGGAGTCCAGCAACATAGTCATTAGGCTGACTGCTGGTCTCCTTCCTCCCTTTCTAAAAAAGAGATGAGATGCCTAATGAAGGTATAAGGCGCATGTACTCACCAGAAAGACAGAGAGACAGAAAACAAGAAATCACCCCCTAGGGGGATGGCCTTGTTGCAGTCCCTTCTTCCCCACTCTCCTCTTGGGATCTTGGGCACGCACGCACACATGCCCAGCATGAGTTTAAGCCACCGGGTCTAGGACTCAAACCATGGTCTACTACTTGCGAGTTCAGCGACATAGCCATTATGCTAACTGCTGGTCCCACTAAATGTAATATTAAGCAGTAGCTGATGGCACTTCCTATTTAGACATGCTTTTTCTTACCATGTACTTACTTGGACACCAACTCCTGCCTTTTTGTTTAAACATGGTACTTGTATATTCCGTTTTCCCCAGTAACCAGCCCTCAGGGTTGACAGGGAATTAAAATAGTGGAACAATATAAAGGTAACTGTTTCTTCCTATGCTTTTTATTATTATTAACTTTTAAGATTTTAAAATAATACGAGGTTTAAATTAACCTCCTTTGATTTACTTTTCCTTTTGATTTGCTTTTTTGATGGACCATATATTTTCCTTCATACATAATGTTTGGAATGTATCACCTACATGCTCAATAGATGTTTGAGCATCATTGACTTTTTTATGGCTGATACAGTGAAGTAATTTTGACTCACTTAGATAGTCTAATGCTAGATCTATAAGGTGGTATCTTTTCCTGGAATATGTAGTTTTCCATGAAAGTAGGTATCTCAATTTGTTTGAGGACACATTTTGTTCTTTTTTGTTATTATACTTCATGTATTTGACACAGATGAGTCTCTAGTTAAGGTAGGGTTTTAAATGCAAGGAAGAGTAGCAGGTTGAATGAAACATAGTCCTGACTCTCATGGAGCTTGTAATTTTCCTATGGAGATAGGTATTCAGCATAACTTACCATGTCGAATTGTCAGCAGCATTTTCAAGGAAAAATACAGTGTGTAATAAGCATACATAATGTGGGATTCAAATCTTGTCTTCAGGGTACATAGAAAATAACATTTAAGCTGAGACTTGAAGAGTCGAGGCTTGGGCTGGCTCCCTGGCCTGATGATTACAGCTGCCAGATTTCACGTGGCTGATCCCCTGTCCAGGTCCTAGACCCATGGCTTGAGAACCACATTGGTGGCCTGGGCATGTGTGCCCAAACTTCTGACAGGATGGAGTAATGGGAGAGAGGGGATTGCGGTGTGACCATTTCCCATGTGGGGTGCTTTCTCCCTTTTACTCTCTCTGTCAGCCTGGGGAGCACACATGCCCTCTGGCAAAATTAAGAACAATGCAGGGGCAGAGGGCGTGGGGGGGTAGGGGGGACAACCCAGAATGTGGGAATGGAAACATGTCTCTCTCTCCTCTGCCTTCCTGTCTGTCTGCCATTTGTCTGTCTGGGTCTTAAAACAGGCAGATATCAGGATCAGCCTTGAGGCAGCAAACTATTTTGAGGTTACTTTTATGAGCAGCATATTTAAAAATCATGCTTATTTGTATTTTTTTATTTACTTATTTTCTTATGTATTTTAATGAACTTGGGAAACATGGGTTTTTGTTTGTTTGTTTGTTTTTGCGGGTGTGATATCTTTTTTTTTTTGAGAGGTTTTTGCTATAGGGCGTGTGTGCTCGCCAGAAAGACAGAGAGAGACAGAGAAACAGAAAGCGGGAAATCAACCCCTGGGGGGATGGCCATGCCACAGTCCCTCCTCCATTCTCCTCCCTGGCTCTTGGGCATGCATGCACACGTGCCCGGCGTGAGTTTAAGTCGCCGGGTCCGGGACTCGAACTGCGGTCGACTACATGGGAGTCCAGCGACACAGCTGCTGTTCCTGGGGAGGTGTGTGTGTGTGTAGCTGTTTGGGGAATTGTTAAATTCATAATGGTGTTCCACTTGCTGTTACGGAACTATATATGTAAATTATTTTTTAAAACAATTTAAAATGAATATATTTAAAGGAAAGTAATATGCTGTTATAATTAGAAAGGACTCAAAAGACTTTCTTGACCACAAGGGCTGATTAAGTGTTAGAATAAACTATTGATACAAGCAGAGTTGTGTAATCTTCATTCCTTAAATAACTACTTAAAATTGGATCACCAGTTACTGAAGTGCTGCTTTAAGTTTTCATAAGTAACTACACATGTCATTGTCTGTGTATTGATCAAACAAATATTTAAATCCTAGCTCTGTGCACATTGAGTAGATGACCTTGGGCGAGTCATTTAGGCTTCCTAAACCTTTTCCTCTGGGTTAAGAGGAATAAATGATGTGATATATGTAAAGAAGGATAAAATAGTTTACATAATTAGTGCTCTCTTTTCTTCTAAATCTACTTCAATAAATAAGTATTTTGGACTCATTGCTATGACCTTTTTATTTTTGTTTTTTAAACAAATAGTTTATTCAGAGGAGAATGGTGTTAAAGAGGCTGTTTTGAAGCTTGGGAGCCTTCTACTTTTGGTCTGTCTTCGCGTTGTTGCTGTTTTTTCATTTAACCCAGAGTTTGTTGCTGTTCTATCTTAAACATCTCTGAATTACGTGATGTTTTTAAGGTGTGTTCTGCCTTGTGTGGTCATGTGATGTTGAGTACAGTAACATAAAGTGTCCCTACAAGTTCTGAAAGCAGTGGTCAGGTCTTTTGAAACTGTTTGTATTTTTAGGTTTCTCCTTTGGTAACAAACTTGTAACCTTCAGCATGTGAGCTGAAGTCAGTCTAGTTGTTGCAAAATAAAAAAGCTACAGCTGTTTTCACAATCTAGTCACTCAGTAAGATTTGTTCTAATTCTTCTAAAGTTTCTCTTTGAATGTCTGCTTTATTTACAAATGTTTGGCATCGCCAATCTGTCATTTCTTTTATTATAACTCTTAGCATGTCTGCTTTTAGTTTTTAGGTTCTACACTTAGTGATACAATTTATGAGGATTAACAATAGAAAGTATTTAATTCATAATTTCCATTTTTTTTTTTTTGGAGAGGTTTTTGCTATAGGGCGCGTGTGCTCGACAGACAGAGAGAGACATAGAGACAAAAAGTGAGAAATCACCCCCCAGGGGGGATGGTCACGCCGCAATCCCTTCTCCTCCATTCTCCTCTCGGGATCTTGGGCACGCACGCACACGCGCCCAGCGTGTGTTCTAAGCCACCGGGTCCGGGAAGCGAACCGCGGTCGACTATGTGGGAGTCCAGCAACATAGCCATTACGCTAACTGCTGGTTCCCATAATTTCCAATTTTTAAATGCAAATTTTAAAATATAGTTTTGATGTTAATACTTTCCCCGCTAGCATCATTGACCACCGTAATATCAATTCAGAACTTTCCTACTTAATCAAGAAAAGTTGTATCAGTGATTTAGGTATTCTTATTGTTATTCTAGTTTGAAGAAAATAAAGCCACAACTGGAGAAAAAGATATAACAATTTGTGGGCCTGCAGTGGCTTGTAGGTTAAAGCACTGGATCCTACATGGCTGACTCCGTAGTTCAAGTCCCTGGCCCTGCAGCTTGGAAATCATACTGGATGCTTCTGTAAGCACATGCATAAGATACTGGGAGGAGAATGGAAGAGAAAGGATTGTGGCATGGCCATCTCCCCTGGGAGGTGATTTCTCACTTTTCACATCTCTCTGTCTCTCTCTCTGGTGAGCGCATGTATCCTGTAGGAAAAACTAAAAAACAATTAGAGTAGTGGTTACTTTAGCCACATGAAACCAAGAAAGACTTTATGGAAAAATACTTCAAAGAATGAACACTCTCTCTCTCTCTCTCTCTCTCTCTCTCTTTTTTTTTACTTTAAAAAATTATTTACATTTAATTCTTCTACATATTTGTGGGGAACAGTATGGACTTTTGAAGTGTGCATGCAGAATTTGATAATCAAATTGAAGATATTACCATATTCATCATTTTCAACAAAAAAAGTATTATGATGTCTACTTATAATTTTTCAATGATTTTTTTTTCCCATAAAGCATGTATGCTTACCAGAGACAGAGAAGGGAAGTGAGAAATAACCCTCCATAGGGGATAGCCACACTACACACCCTTCTTCTCAACTCTCCTCTTGGAATTTTGAGCATGCACGCATGTATCTGGTGTGTTTTTCGAACCTCCAGTTCTGGAACTTGAACTGTGGAGTCTGCCAAATGGGATCCAGTGCCTTAAACACCATGCCACCTGCTGGTTCATGTACCTTCAATTTGTATTAGCAGTCTCAAGTACCGAAGTGAAGAAAACAGGCCAAGAATCAGTGACTTACCCAGAAAATAATTGTCTACTGCAGTGGAATTTAATTGGGAAATGTGTCATGTACTCATGGAAATACATAAAAGTAATTAACTGTGGAGATCTAGAGTTTGGAAGAGGGATCTGGGCAGGATGTGTAGAGAGTTTCCAGCATGTGGATGGTCAATAAAACTTGTGGAAAAATCGAGAATTCCCAGGCAGAATGTATAGAGTGAGCAAGAAATAGTATGTAACTCTAAGGAGGAAAAATCCTTAAAAATAAAAGATATGGAAAATCCAGAGAGATTAGAGGAAAACTACTGAAGAGTGACATCCTGAAAATGAAGGGAAGATAATAGTCTTAAAAAGGAGGAATTAGTTATCATAAGGATATAATGGCCAAAGAAGTCAAGTCTGAAAAAATTACCTTTGGATTTAATATTAAGAATCTCAGTAGAGTACTTTTAAACAGTTCTGGTTAAAATAAAGCCAGAATTAGAAGATTGAAGAGTGTATGGGAGATTAGAAGATTTTGTTTGTTTTTCTTTGGAAAGCTTGACTAAATAGGAAAAAGAATGGTAGCAAAAGGGGGGATATTATTATAGTATTACTATTTTTTGGGAGAGATTTTTTGTTTTAGGGTGCATGCATTTGCTGGAGTGACAGAAAGCAAGAAACCACCTCCCCACCCCCAGAGGGGTGATTATGCCACAATCCCTTCTCCAGTCTCCTTTCAGGATTTTGGGCATGCGCACACATGTGCCTGGGGTGAGTTTCAAGCCTCTTGAGTCCAAGACTGGAACCGCCATCAGCCATGTGGGAGTACAGCACCATAACCATTATGCCCTCTGCTGGTCCATTATTTTGGTTTTTTTTAAAGATGAAATGTTCTTTTAAGATTTTACTGCTAGTAGGAACAAACCAGTAAAGAAATTGAAGATTATAAGAAAAAATGCATTGAATAAGCTTAATAATTATAATTACTCTATTGTAGTTATGCTGTCTCTTGTTTTAGGAATAAACTTTTTTTTTCTTTGCCATAAGGCGCATGCAAGCGAGAGCGAGAGTGAGAGAGAGCAACGAGAGTGAGAGCGAGTGAGAGAGGAACGATTTCCAGGGGCAATGGTTACGCCTCACTCTCTTCTTCATTTCTTCCTCCTTTCAGGATTTTGGGCACACTTAACACAAAACATACACAGTGGTTTTTTCAAGCCTCCAGGTTTAATTCTCAAGCCCTGCAGTTGGCCACATGGGATCTAGGTTCCTTAATCATCAGGCCACCAGCTGACCTGGTATTAACTTTTCTTGATAGAAGTTATGCTGATTTTTAAAGCAGGAAATAATATTAGGTATCTATAATCCTTTCATGTTATTTTATAGATACTATTCCTCTGTGTAAAATTTTCAGTGACTTCTAATTAGCAAAAACCTTGAACTCCTTAGAAGAGCATGTAGCTCTCATCATTTGCCTCATTCCTATATGGCCCTATCTCTCACAACTACCTTGCATTTTGCCTAGAGATCCAGCTGTACTTGGAACCTGAGGTTCTTTGTCTATGTATTACCAGTTCATGTTTTCTGTTTTTGCATATGATATTACTTCTGCTTTGAATGCCTCAGTTCCTTACCAGTTTTCCTTCCCAGACTATATACTTCTCATCTATCTTTCAAGACTACTACACTTCTCTATCCCCTACCCATACTGATGATTATTTTTTCTGAGCGACCATTTTATTTCAGTCATATTGCTCACATAATAATGTGATACAGTTTTTATTCTTTGATCTCCAACTGTAGCTCCTTGAGAGGACGCACCATGACTTACTAATCTTTATGTTGCCTCACCAAGTACGGTACACAGTACAGGAGTATTTAAATAATAAGTAGATGTTTAGTGAACAGATGGATGTCGTGACCTTCGGAAGTTAAGTGATTTGCCCACAGCCACAGAGCTTCAGCTAGAACTTTTATTTTCTGGATAAATTCCCTGTATATTTTAACTAAGGCTTTTTCTGTTGACTTGTAGAATTTATTGAGACATATGTAGAAGAGATTGATATATGAAACCTTAAGTGAACTCGTATATTTAGAGGGAATATAAAAAAAAGAAGACTTCTAGTAAAGATTTGTTAAATGTGTTAATGAAATTGAGATAATTCTCTGTTAAGAATATGATGTCTCTGTAATGTGGTATACATCACTATCAGTTTAGCTGGAATTACATAGGTAAAAGCTAAAACATTCTCTGAAATATAAAAGTTAAATGATATACTAAACAGTGCTAGAATTTAAGTATCATATTGTGTAACTTTTGCCTTTTTAGCCACATTATTATATGGTATATAAAAATGAATCTTTCTGAACTTTTTAAAGTAATAAATTGTTACTTGACTCAAAATATTTAAGTTCTTTCAAGATTTATCATGTGTAAAGTTATATAGTTAAATACATTTATTTTATATGTTTCATCCTAAAATAAACCAAGATATATTAGTGGTTTGATTTATATTGTTATACAATTTTGAAAAGTCAACCATCTTTTTCCTAACTTCTTATCTTTTTCCATTTGAACAATTAGAGCTGGACTGGCCATCATGGAGGAGGAGCTGCAGCACTCGCACTGTGTGAATTGTGTCAGTAGACGATGTATGACCAGACCAGAGCCTGGGATTTCCTGTGATTTGATTGGTTGTCCATTGGTTTGTGGAGCAGTTTTCCATTCTTGTAAAGCTGATGAGCATCGACTTTTATGTCCATTTGAACGAGTGCCTTGCTTAAACAATGACTTTGGATGTCCATTTACCATGGCCCGAAATAAAGTTGCTGAACATCTGGAGATATGTCCTGCAAGTGTGGTGTGTTGTACTATGGAATGGAACCGATGGCCAGTTAGTTATGCAGACCGGAAATCATATGAAAATCTAAGCAGAGATGTTGATGAAGTGGCGCAATTAGATATGGCCTTGGCCCTTCAAGACCAAAGGATGCTCTTAGAATCTCTCAAAGTAGCTACCATGATGTCAAAAGCAAGTGATAAAGTATCTGAGCCTAGAGAACAAATCTCAGTTAAATCAAGTGTCTCAGAAATACCACATACTAATGGTTTGGTTTCTGTTGATGAAGAATCTTACGGTGCACTTTATCAAGCTACTGTAGAAACCACCAGAAGTTTGGCTGCTGCTTTAGATATCCTGAATACTGCCACAAGAGACATTGGCATGTTAAGTACAAGTCTTTGTGCTTCCCCAAATAAAATGGATGAAGAACAGAATGCCAGAGAAAGCTTACAGGATAGAAACTTAAAAGACCAGGACCATCTTTTTGAGGAAGAGATAGGAGCAGCAGGTGGAATTGATTTTAATGACTCAAGTCAGAATGCCCAGTTTGAACAAAATGGCTCAAGTGATTTATTATGTGACTTGAATACAAGTTCACATGGTACTTCTGCTCTTTGTAATGGCTTTTCTTTGGAAAATATATGTACCCAGGTCATAGAACAGAATCCGAATTTACATGGTGATTCAAAACAGAATACATTAACAAATGGAGAATGTGTGTTATCAGATGGCACTTCAACACCTTCCAGTCCACTTTCAGTAGCAGCACAACTTAGGGAAGTAATACCACCCAATGCTTTGCCTAATGGTACAGTTCAGCATATCCTCATGCCAGATAATGAGGATGAAGGAGGATTGTATTGGAGAAAAGTAGACTTAGGGGACTTGAGGAATGTGGATGTCTTATCTTTCAGTCATGTTCCATCATTCAAATTCCTTTCTAATTCATGTTGGTCTAAGCCAAAAGAAGATAAAGCAGTAGATACATCAGATTTGGAAGTTGCAGAAGATCCCATGGGCCTCCAAGGAATAGATCTGATCACAGCAGCATTACTCTTTTGTCTAGGAGATTCTCCAGGTGGGAGGGGTATATCTGATAGTCGCATGGTGGATGTTTATCACATTGACTTTGGGACTCAGACTTTTTCACTTCCATCTGCAATATTAGCTACAAATACAATGGTTGGGGAAATCGCTTCAGCTTCAGCCTGTGATCATGCCAATCCACAGCTTTCAAATCCTAGTCCTTTTCAGACACTTGGGCTGGATTTAGTGTTGGAATGTGTTGCTAGATACCAACCTAAGCAGCGTTCAATGTTTACCTTTGTGTGTGGACAGTTATTTAGAAGAAAGGAATTTTCTTCACACTTTAAGAATGTACATGGTGACATTCATGCTGGACTCAATGGCTGGATGGAACAGAGATGTCCTTTAGCTTATTATGGTTGTACCTATTCTCAGCGTAGATTTTGTCCGTCAACACAAGGAGCAAAGATCATACATGACCGCCATTTGAGGTCATTTGGAGTTCAGCCGTGTGTGTCTACAGTATTAGTAGAGCCTGCTAGAAACTGTGTGTTGGGATTGCATAGTGACCATCTAAGTGGTCTTCCTTTTGAGGTCCTGCAGCATATTGCAGGCTTTCTTGATGGCTTCAGTTTATGCCAGCTCTCACGAGTATCCAGGTTAATGAGGGACGTGTGTGGCAGTCTCCTTCAGTCTCGTGGAATGGTCATATTGCAGTGGGGGAAAAAGAAATATCCAGAAGGAAACTCATCTTGGCAAATAAAAGAAAAGGTTAGTTTAATCTTAATTGTCTTTACCTATTATTTGATACAAAGTAGGCACTTAATGCTGCTGAATTAATACAATTAATTGACCATGTAAGTTGACCATGTAAGACATACTGAGTAAATATGATGACAGACTTTGTATTAATAATAGATAATGAACTAAGAGAGTTAGAATTGCTTGTCATAATCATAGATTTTCTGCAGATTTCTTAGAATTCGATTCTAATCTAACATGGCAAGGGCCAGTTCTGTTTCTTCAAAAGAGCAGTTTTATATCCAATCAATTCTACTATACCAAGTCTTTATTTAGGTCCATTTTACCATCTGCTAATTTGAGCTCCATGTGAAACAATTTTCATTTTAAGACAGTGGGGGAAGCAAGCAGTAGAGGAAACACTTTCTTTTCCTGCTTCAGTTGTCACTTTTTCTCCATTCTTAGTGATTTCTCTTTTAGAAATTATTTCAGGTAGAACCGAAAGAGATGGAAAAAAGTTCTGAGTACCACAGTAACACTAGTAACTGACCAATGCAGTATTTGGGGGTAGAGAACATAAATGCCAAAGAGAGGTAAGAGTGGGAGAGTAGGATTTGATAAGGTTGGTGGGGACGCTGGGTTTTGTACAGTACAAAGGAGTGATGCATACTGGGAACTCGAGTTGGAGTTTTAGGTAGACCTGAACAAATCTGGCTCTACCGTTTTCTTTGTGTTATACCCTATTTTTACCCAGCTTCTCTTTAAAGCACTGTCCAATAGAAACTAGAAGGTATCTTTGATTGAAATGATTTTTCATTTTGGTACACTTAAAATATGAAACTTCACATTTAATAAAGTGGAAACCAGTTTTTTAAAAAGTAGAAACAATTTTGATAAATTTTTTTCATTACACAGCATTCAAATTTCAACTTACTTTGTTATTAGCACCCTACATGTTTTAGAGATGTTTTTCATTTGAGAACATTTATAATATAAAACTTTACATTTTATAAAGTGGAAGCGATTTTTATAATTTTACCCTTTGATTTTTCTCTTTTACTCATTGGTTCAGTTTTTCAGAATTTTGCATCTACTTTTGTTCTTCTAGGGCTTTGACCAGTAAATGAAAATAAATGATTTTGTAATTTTTTCCCCAAAAAAGGAATTCTGGTGGCAGAAAGTTCAACCCGTTGTGTCTGTGTGTGTCTGTGTGTGTGTGTGTGTGTGTGTATGTATATGTATATTATTAAATAATTCTTACACTGTTGCTGTAGGGTTTAAAACTTCTTTTAATATTTGTCTTTACCCTTGGGGTAGAGATAAAACAGTTAATACTTTTCATAATCTCATCATTTCTTACCTCTTTAGTTTCCTCTTGTCACTTTATTCTCCACCTATGTTGATTTACTTAAAGTTCCTTGGTCTTTCCTCCCTCAGGGAATTTGAATATGCTATCTCTAACACTCACATTTGAACAGTCACAGTATCCTAGACAGTGTACATTGGTATTTTTTTATTTTTAATTGCCAGAGAAAAGGCACTCTCATGGTAACACTGCAGGACTTTGTCTTTCATTCCTCTATCCCCTCAAAATCTTGGGTATGCACTTGTGTACACTAGACTAGTGTTTTTAAAGTTGCTGGGGCTGTGATTCATACAAAGGTTGGCCATGGGATCTGGCCCCTATGCACAGGCTTAACTGTTAGCTTTTTATTAGTACTTTAATTTATTTAATCTGCTGTTCCCATTTTACAGAGAAAACAGAAGTGTCTTGTCCAGCTAATAGATTCAGACCTAGGGAGGGAGCCTGTGCTCTTCATCTTGAGCTTATGCTCTTTATCTTCTTGCCTTGTCATATCTACTTTGCAGGTCTGTCTGTCTTACCCATAAATCCTCTTGCAGCCCCCACCCTGAAGCCTTCAGGCAGGTACACAACTCTGTGTTCCCACAGTGTTCCCATTTTATAATGCTACCAAAGCATTGACCGTGCTGCTTTTGTTTTTGTTTTGTTTTGTTTTCTGCCATAGGGCACATACACTCACTGGAGAGAGAGACACAGATGGGGAAAGTGAGAAATCACCCCCTTTTCTTCCATTCTCCTCCTGGGATTTTGGGCACAGACTCATACATGCCTGGCATGAATTTCAAGCCACTAGGTCCAGGACTGGAACTGTAGTCAGACATGTGGGAGGCCAGTGCCTTAACCTCCATACCACCTGCCTGCCCCTACCATGCAGGTTTGAAATTCATTGATAAATCCTCAGTTTCAGTCATTAAACTATGGAATTCCTTGAGAAGTAGGTCTCTGGGAAACAAAATATCTACTGCTTAGCATAGCACCTCCTATATATAGTAAGCGCTAAGTCAGTACTTGATGGATATTTGAATGAAAGATTGACCCATTACTGAGTTGTTTTATCATGAACAGGTGGAAGTTTTCCATTTATTTCTTTCTGCTTGCTTTTCTTGAGTTTATTTCATCAGACTCTTAATAGTCATGTGAAAGTGGAGGCAGCCTGCCACTACTGAATCTTTCAGTTGATTCATTCTGCCCTGACTTAAAGGGAACTTGTAATCCTCCTATAGCTTTGTGGGCATCAGAACTGTACGGAACTGACTCCTGGGACGTTACTCCATATAGGGTAGTTGAGCATAAACCCTTAAAAGTGAACAATGGTGACTCTGTTGCCAGCTGAAAAATAGTTGTGTTCCTACAGAATTTGAAGACCATCCTAGAAAGTTATTACCATCTTTTCCTGAATAGTAGTAATGAGAGCTGAGGGCTTCCCCACATTTAGTGCCCCTTCCTAGAGTATCTGCTGTTGGTTATATAGTCATTGTTCTTTAACCAGACATTTGCCTGTTGATGAGCTGACGAGGACACCTACACTGTCCTGCCCCATTCATGCTTGTTACACCAGCTGGTCTTCTTTGTATTGTTTGTTACTTATGTTCAGGTAGTGTTATATGTTATTTCTTTATTTATTATTTTAGAGTTGTTTGCCTTAGAGCATGTGTGTTTGCTGGAGGGAGACAGAGACAGAAGGAAAGTGAGAAATTAGCCCCCAGGGGGACAGTCACACCACAGTCCCTTTTCCTCCATTCTACTCTCAGGATCTTAGACACACACATGCACATGCCCAGTGTGAATTTCAAGCCACAGGGTATAGGACTCAACTGCAGTAGACTGTGTGGGAGTCCAGAAGTGTAAGCACTACACTACCTGCTGGGCCTGCTTTATATTTTCATTTATAAAGATGAGAGGGGCCATTGCTGGACTAGTAAAGATGGACTGGAGCTGCTGAGTAGGCAAAAAGAGGAGTAGACCCTATTTTTACCAGCAGACACAGGAATGGGGATGGCAGGTGAATATTTTACCTGGAAACACATTTTACAATGATATGGACTAAAATGAGATTAATTTTATGAAGTTCTTTCTATATAAATTTTCAGAAATACTTTGAACAAATCTAAGTACCTAATGTCCTGACATCCTACTACCTTCCTTTAGTATTTAAGAATAATACAGAGAAAGATAAGCTACCTTAGTGCACACTATTCCAGGGTATTTTTTAGTATATTTCATATGGAATGGGGAAAAACCCTAGAAGAAAAAAAGAACACTTGTACTGTCAATAATTTTTAGACTGGATAGGATGAAAGAATAGCGTGAAATATATATTTTAGGAAGTGGTTCTGAATTTATGAGGTTATGATTTTTTAAATTATTTAATAAGACCGGCTACATGTGATTTTTTTAATGTTGCATTTAATCTTTTTTCTTTTTGATTATTTATTGAAATTATAATGTCATGGAAGTGATTTCTCTTTTAAATATTTGGCAAACACATTTGTATGCAAATAGATTTACTGCTATTTAATTTTGTAGCTAACTGCTTGAAACTTTATATTGATGTTTCTTTAACAGTAGAAATGTATGCAGTTAGAGGAAGTGTGTTTGACTATAAATAGATTTGTTTAAATCTGAAGTAGAATTTTCTTCCAGGTATGGCGATTCAGTACTGCATTTTGTTCTGTTAATGAATGGAAGTTTGCTGACATCCTAAGCATGGCTGACCACTTGAAGAAATGCAGTTACAATATTGTAGAGAAGCGGGAGGAAGCCATCCCATTGCCGTGTATGTGTGTGACACGCGAGCTTACTAAAGAAGGACGATCACTGCGCTCTGTGTTAAAACCTGTACTTTAAAACTGTGACTTCACTTGCACAGATATGCAAGCACCTAGTATAATTTCCTTGTAACATGTGACACTTTATTAATGTATTAAAGATTACAACTAGCTAAATTTATTGTCACTATGTATATAATGTTTTGAAGTGACATATATTTTTATAAAGTACTGTTTAGTTGGGAAAAACATTGCCTTAATGTTTGAAATGTGTGAAATCTTTGGAACTTGCTGTACAGGGTGATTTAATTTTTAGCCACATTTTTCAGAGTTAGTATTTTTAATGGTGTGCATATTTTGGTTCTTAAACTTTTGCTTTTTAAACTAGCAAGATCCTGACCAAACAAGTTATTCCTCCTATTTTCTGTGGGTTGCCACCCATACGATCAAAAAGCAAAACTTTGCTTCAAATTTTTACAGCATTTTTTTAAGCAAAAACATCAGTTGCTTAAGCACTGCCATAAGATTGTGATAAAGTTTTAATATCCTACTGCTCCCCTTATACAGTTGTTGAGGCATAGGTGATCTCACATATTAATAAATAATAGTTCAAATCATGACTATTTGACCATTTATCAATTTTTTAAAAATCCACAAATGTGTTTTCATTTTATCTACTTACAACTCTTTAAACAGAGTGTGACCATATGCAGGTTCCTTTTTTGTTAGATGCCATTATATCCAAAGACTCATGCAGCATATTGATGACAGGTCACAGCCAAAACAAAAAAGCAAGCCTGTGAATTTACCGTAATTTGAAACTGCACATGGTATTAGGTATTTGCTAAGTATTTAAAGTTTGAGAAGAAAAATATACCTCATTTGAGTCTGAATTGGGCATATCGTATGAATAAATTTGAAATATTCTGAATGCAAAGGGCTTAACTTTTTTTCATAAGCATTTAAAATGTTTGCCTTTTCATGTTTATGAAAATTTCAACTATGTTCTTTTAAGAAATTTAAAAATGTGAAATTTGGAATCTTCCTTGTTAAGATGACAATCATGTAAGAACCTGTTTTGGTCGACAGTCTAACTAGTAGCTTGTAGACTTCTCTACCAAGTAAGTAAGAATGGTATCTTTGTGTAAAGATCAAGGTGTGATAGAAAAATATTCAAAGACCTATTCTTGAAGTATTTTACTACAGTTTTACATTGATTTATACTGTTACTAATCCAATGTGGTCAGTTTTTAAAAATGAATTTATCATTGTTTAAAAATAAATTGCAAAGAGGAGGACATGTACTTAAATAATTTGTCTTAAGTAAATTCTAGCATTTGGTAGTCTAAAATGGTGACAAGTTACCTTGTTACAAATGTCAAAACTATTGTGTCTTTTTTTCTTTCCACATTTATTCCTGAGAATACGCTATGGTTACTATGTTTTTTATTTCCTTTTATGGCAATCAGGCTGGGCATAGGCGTTCCTTGGGCATTAGGAAATTCTGAACTACTTAAGCTTTGTTTTGGTTGGATCAAGTCCTTATTATAGTTGAAAAACACAACATTAAAGCCTAATCAATTGTTTTGCCTCACCTGTCAGTTAAGTGAGTAGAATACTTTTTTCTCAGTGCTTAAACTTTCTTTTTCAATTGTGAGAACGAATTATAAAGTCTCACATTCAGAGAAAAAGCCAGAAATATCAAATACTGTAAAATGTAACTGCCTTTTAAAGTTTTGCTGAAGAATGTGTCTATGGTTAGGATAGCACAAACATTAACTTTGTGTTTTATGGTTGTGCTTTTTAAAATCCATGGTTTTTTTAGTTTAGACTTCTTGTTTCCACACATCAGCTGTTTAACTTTTTTTTCACTTTATATTTCTTTCCACATCTTTTGCTATTTTCTTATTTGTTATGCCACCATACTATTTTGTTAAAATGTTTTCTTTGTGCAACATTTGTTCAAGTTCTAATAAAATTAATGCTTTCCCTTTATGTGACTCAGTAACTTAAAAAGAAAAACTTGCATTAAATAAATTTAAAATACTTGTTTGACAAATTCCAAACACAATCACACTGTTTCTGTAATGTAGATTTTCTGCATGGTGTAGGATTTGCTTATCATTGCTCAATCATGTTCTGGTGAACATAAAAAATATTTTTTTAATATGAAAAACTCATTATTTAGCTTTCTCTGAACCCCTCCAATGACTTGAAAATAGTCCTACTTAGGGGTATTGAGAGCATGATTATCTCTAAAGTTTGTAATAGGAACCATCTGTCTAGCCTCCTTAAGTATGAAAAATTTTGTACATTGGCCTTGTCAATCATCATTTGAGAAGTCTGTTGATGTCTTTGCTAACCAGCAAGATAAAGGGCTAGCATCAGGATGGAGGGAAAAATCTGAAGTCACTTTTGTCCTCTGCCTCTTTTCCCAATACAAGTTTAGCATCCCTTGGCCAAAATGCTTAGGACCAGAAGAGATTCAAGTCTTGAATTTTTTCAAATTTTGTAATATCTACATATACATAATGAGATTACTTGAAATGGAACCCAAGTCTAAACATAAAATTCATTTATGTTTCATAAAGACCTTGTTCACATACCTGAAAAGTAATTTTATACAATATTTTTATTGTAGTATTTTAAAGACTGTGACCAGTCTTCCAAGGTCGGCTGTGGACTTTTCCGTTTGTGTCATATGGGTACTGAAAAAGTGCCAGATTTGGGAGCATTTCAGATTTTCAGGTTAGGATGCTCAACCAGTATTGCCTGTTACTTCATATCTATCTATTCTTTCTTTTTCATTGGCTTTTAAGATTCACAGGTCACAGTAGCATCAGCATCACCAGGAAATTTTTTAGAAATGCAGATTCTGGGGCCTCTTCTCAGATTTAGGGATACGAAGACTCTTTTTAACAAGGTCCTCAGGTGATTCTGATGCACAGTACGTAAACTTAGAGGAAAACCTGGATGTGCCAGCTGTTCTCTGATGTGTTATTGGAGTGGATTTGTGTGTGTATGTACATGTATGTAATCCAAAATTAAGAATATTGATAATTTATTGATATTAATGGTTACATTAAGTATTTTTTGTCCATAGACATGTGGCAATACATTGGGTACTATGGAGGTTGGACTTTTCAAAAAACTAGTGTTTACTAGTATTTCAAATGTCTAATATTTCACTAGCAATTTTCATTTGTTTACTTAATTGCAGTGCAAATTTTAGTTTATTAGAACTAACATTTAGCTTAGTCATCTTATTCTATTATTTAGTGGTTGCAGAGTCCTGTGAACATGATAGATTTTTAAGATAAGCAAAGAGTGTAGATGTAGACAATATGGGATTAAATCAGACAAACTACTTGTAGGGATCCTTTCACCCTATTAAGAAGAGACCTTGAAGATTGGATTCCTGGTTATCTGTATAATAGACTCTTTTTTGATCTTCAGCCCTGTGCTGCATATCCCATCAATGTTGTTCCTGTTACTACTTGTCCCTTAACATTGGCTATCACAGTCTTAATCATGTTGAAGATATGGTAGTTTATATTGATAACAGATTTTCCCTGTGGATATCTGACTAGTTTTAGGTGTTTGGAAGCAAAACAGATGTCTGCATCTTGCGTTCCCACCTAAAAAAGCATGGCGTTGATTCATTTTTTAAATTAAGGAGAAGTTATTCAAACATTTCTTTAAAGGTGTTTGTTTCATGTGTGGTAATACCACTTTGGAAGGTGTGTGATGGGAATCTACCACCTTACTTAAAAGTGTAGCTGAAAAAAACAGTGGGTTTTTTGTTTTTGCTTGTTGATGGAAAGAATTTCACCGACTCGTTTATCTGAATGTCGCTGTAAGTGATCCTAACATGAGGCAAGTCTAGGGAGCCATAGGATATTAGCAATACCTCTAAAAAAAAAAATCACTTCATCAGTGACTCATTCCACTGTGCTTAAAATAATTTAATTCTGTACATAGAATTTCTCTAAATCTGATTTTAAGAAAAAAATTTGAGTTGAATAAAGGCCAACTCTGGTGAAGTCCTTTCTAAGTAAAATAAAGGACTGGCAATGGGACAACAGTAACACTGCTGTGATGCTGGACCCTGAGGAAGTGCTGAGTTCACATGTGATGGTTCCCGGTACACATACACACTGTGATCTGGTCTAGCTGAAGCTGAGGGTGGGTCATGGTGTGATGACCCTGTTGGAGTTGTGTGTCTCTGTCTGTCTCTGTCTCTCTCTCTCATAGGGGAAATAAACTTGAAAAACTTAGGAAAGTATTCTCTTTTTTTTGCTCTAGGGTGCTCAAAATAGACAGAGATAGAGAGACAGAAAGCAAGAAATCATCGCATCCCCCTACCCCCTAGGGGAAATGGCCACGCCCCAATCCCTTCTCCATTTTCCTCTAAGGATTTTGTGCACACATGTACATGTGCCCAGCATGAGTTTTAAGTCGCTGTCAACTTTGTGTTAGTCCAGCAAAGTAACCATTATGCCATCAGCAGATCCTTAGAATTGTTTGAAGTCCTTTATATTTAATTATTTCCTTTTACTTAGAAGTAAGTTCCGGCGCCAGCAGGTGGCATCATGGATAAGGGCGCTGAACCTCCCACATGGATGACCGTGGTTCAAGTCCCAGATCTGGCGGCTTGCTTTTTCATGTTCCCTCTCTCTCATTCTCTTGCTCTGTCCCTCTCTGGTCAAAATAAAAAATAAATGAATTAAAAAATTCAAAGATATGCCCTTTCAAATTTCACTTCAAAACAGATACACAAAAGTTTAGGGGAGAGAGAGTTGTCCTGACATGGGTCATTTTTCTACTTTACTGATGCAGAAAGAGAAGGGACATTTAGATACAAGGACATTACTTTAAAAATATTGTTACCTAGAATATTTGATTCTGCTAGGTGTTTTGGAAAGAATTTGAGGACAATACCAAAAGAAAACAAAGTAGAAACTAACCATGTGTGGTATGTGGTTCTGCAAATTCTTTTCAAAACTAAGGCCTTTGCTAAATCTTTAGCAAGTATTTTATTGCATCTGACTAAAAATATTCTTTATTATTTATACATGTATTTAGTTGACATGAATGATGTTTATAATTGGCCAGTACATCTTGAGATGTATTAATGGAGATACATCTAGAGAAGTTTTATTACTTACTGTGTTTCAAAACTGACGTTTTGTATTCAGATTGATATTACAATGATGGTGAGAGTAATTTTTCATTATTTTAATAAAGAAACTACAAAGAAATAGGCTTCAAGGCAGATGCATGAGCATACTGTGTAGAAACACAGGAAAAATTGATGCAAATCTCCTTTATGTAATTGTTTATTTTATTTTTTTGATGTGCTGGACTGAGGTTTCCATTCTTTATGAAGAAGAGAATTTCTGAAACAAACTGACAAACTATAGACTCATGATGTTTATTTTTCACCAACACTAATAAAATTTTAAGCCTCTCCAAAATCATATTAGCCCCTTTGCATGTAATTACTCTAATAGAAAATTATTTTTTAATACATAGCTAGTTCTAGTGGTGGTTAATAGTTGATGTGTTTGAAAGTAATAAAACTGCATTTCTGTTGAACTTTTAAACCAATTCATTGGGTCAAGTTGTCCTTTCCCAACAAAGACAACTTTATTAGGTTTAATTTTTACCTTCATGATTTATAAAATGTTTCTTCTCAGATTCTTAGGTAAATAGGTTAATATGTGTGTATGTGTTCATTCTTTGGCAGAGGAACTGTTTAGAGTTAGATAGCTTTCTGTACCCCTGTCAAAAAGTGACATTAACTTTCTTATTATTCAGTGTAGTTGTGAGGCCTAATGATATAAGAACAGTAGGAATAATTTGTTAGTACTCAAAAGATTGAGGTTTAAGAAAAGAGCATCCTGTACTCTACTGTCCTTATAGAATTTTTCTGTCCTTTTCCCATATTGTCATTATTGCTTATTTATCCCACAATTTTAATTTTTTGATGAGATAAAAAAGCTGAGTTTTAAAAAATCTTATGCTAATTAGCCGAAATTAGTAGTTTTGGTCAGTAATCTTAGATTTAATTAACTTAATCCAACTTCTTTTGAATTCCCTTTCAGCTTGTCAAGTGAATAAACAAACGTGTAATATAAAAAATTGAATTACCAACATTCAGGATTTAACGATTTTATATGATTAAAACAAATCAAACATAGAAATGGGAATGATAAGAGGCACTCCATCTGTTCAAAGTAAAATTAGCCAGTGAATAATTACGTCAATGGTATGTCTTACATCAACTGATGACTTCTAAAATATTGTTACCTGCATTTTTAATAAAACGAGGGATTTGAAATGAGAGAATGGGATTGATTGCCTACCACATTCCACATAGCTATGATAACAGATCTAACATGTAAAATTATTTTGAATGGTTAATTTGGTGGACATGAACTCTAAAGATTTTTATCTGAATTTAAAATGTTAGTCGCCGTGTTCATTTGATTAGTGTTTAAGTACCAATCAATACTGAAAACTTGAACTACATTCTGAAAGGTAATTGCACTGACTCACTCACTTACCTCAAATGCCATTTAGTTTCCAGTGTCTCTTCCTTTCACATGATTTGTGTTAATAGTTGTCTTTACCTTAAACGCAAAAGGTGGTGATACTCCTTGAGGGAAAAACATGCTAAGTGAATGAAGCTAGACACAAAGGGCCACATATTGCTATGATTCCATTTATATGAAGTACCTAAAATAGGTAAATCCTTAGAGACAGAAATCAGATTAGTATTTTCAGAAGGAAGAGTGACCTGCTTAATGGGTAAGAAATTTACTTTTGGAGATTAAAATATTCTAGAACAAGATGGTGGCAATGGTTGTACAATATTGTCAGTGTACTAATGCCATTGAATTGTATGCCTTAAAATGATTTTATGTTATGCATATTTTACCACACTTTTTTTTTTTAATGTGGTATTTGCAGACCTTAGCCAAACCCAAAAGTACGGTGTTCCCAAGGTTATATGAAATTCTGAAGCTATGACTTAGAATGAATATTTAGCATTAAGAATATCACCAATTTATTTAGTTTAAAGTCCTTATAAATTCATAAATCCCATCACAGAAGTACTGCTGACAACAGCAGAAATAAAGCTGTAGTTCATTACAATTCCTTATATTTAATATCGCTGTGACTTAGTGGCTTCTATGTCAATGTTCATTCTTCACCTTTTGCGTTTTGTTGTGATTCCTTGTGGCACATCTCAACATGCATTTTAAAGATCTTTTTAAAATCATGCTTTAAGAAATTGTATAATTTTCAGGTTTTTTTTAATAGTTTTATACTTTGTGTTCCTTTTAAAGAACAAAAGCAAAATTATGTATTCGATAGACTAAATAAATTGAACTGATGTAAACATTTTGTTTTTTATTGTCTTGAGTAGGAGGGGGGAACTATTTGAACCTTGGGATTGATAGGGATTTTAATGATCCTTTAGTTTCTCTCTTTGTATCTGGAGAAATTGAAAGTGAGTTTGTCAGTGATTCAATAAGCATTTATTGAGCACACTTGCACCAGGTACTGTGTAGGCTTAACTTGATGGTTTTGCCATGCTTAAAGTTTTTGCAGATAATTTCTCCTCTCCTCTGTTCCTCCCCTGTTTCCCTTTCCTCATGTTTATAGTAAGTACGTTCATCAGTAAAAGGGTGTATGTGTTCCAAGTTGTGCACTCCGTGTAGTTAAATGAGCTTAGTAGAATGAGGCTAATAGTGTGAACCAAATTTTCAGGATAAGCATTAAGTTGACAGAACAGACTTACACCACAGTAAATTTCTCATTCCCTAAACACTCATATCCTTTATGATATTTCCTCTGCCTAGAATGTACTCCCTCAACTTCTTTGCTTGCTTGGGTCATGGGTGAGGATCCAATTCTGATATCACCTGATTTTTTTCCATCAAAAGTCAATGAGTCACCTCTCAGCTATGTTCCCACCTTACACAGTGCCAACAGGACTCTGAGTCAAAGAGATTGGAAGAGAAATAATTGTTAACAGTATCCAAAGTAGTCAGACAGTAGAAGGTGGGTGTAGTTTGTGATACTTTGTGTTAAGAATTTAAAGTTTTTAAAAGCATATTTATAATGCTTAGTTTATATTTTGCATTTGACCAGCCATTTGTCACCCCTAAATAGTAGAATATAGAGGTTCAAGAAATTGAGGAAAGTTGTTGAAAATTGGAAGTTCATATGTCATTAACAGTAATATATTTAATTTAATTAAATATGCAACTCTTTTAACAATGTGTATAATATGTAATATGTACATGTTACACATGTAGTGTGTGTACCATTGTTATTTCTTTTTTTTATTATTTGGTCTGACAGTTTCTGCCCTTTATTGGAGTGTTTACCCATTTACATTTAATGTAATTAGAAATGGCACCTCTTTCAGGGAAACTTTTTTTAAAGAATTATTTTATTCAACTTTATTTATTTAATTTGACCAGAGACGGATAGAGGGAGAGCAAGAGAGAGAGGGAAATAGAAAGCAAGCTCTTGCTCTTAGGTCTGGGACTCAAACCACAGTTGGCTATGTGGGAGTCCAGCACCCTTAACTAACATGCCACCTGCCAGCCCCTCTGAGAATCTTAATATTTCATGCTCTAACAAGTTTGTTCTATGTTTTCACTTTAGGAATTCCTTATGCACTTAATGTTGTGATACTTCTGCAATAGTTAGAGCTTCTTACCAACTATGTTGATCCAGATTTCCTTCTCTTTTTTCATCCCCTAGTATGCTACATTTCTGTCACATTATATTTCTCCTTTCCCAAACACTTCATCTCTTTTATCCTATTTCCTTTGCCTAGAATGTTCTCCCTCAACTTTGCTTGGTTTATGGGTGAGAATCCAATTCTGATCTCACCTTTTTTCCTATTGAAGGCCAGTGAAGGCTTCACTGTTCCCACTTATTTGTTATTTTTTTTTTTTTAGAGGTTTTTGCTATAGGGCACATGCACTCGCCAGACAGACAGAGAGAGACATAGAGACAGAAAGCAAGAAATCACCACGCAGGGGGGATGGTCATGCCGCAATCCCTTCTCCTCCATTCTTCTCTCGAGATCTTGGGCACGCATGCACACGCGCCCGGCGTGAGTTTTAAGCCACCGGGTCCGGGACGTGAACTGCGGTCGACTACGTGGGAGTCCAGCGACATAGCCATTGCGCCAACTGCAGGTTCCCACCACTTATTTAATTTTTAAAGTCTTAACTTCTTTTCAGTATTGATCACACTGCACTGCCATGATCTATTTGCTGGTACATTGCTATAAATTGTGGGCACTTCTAGACAGAAACCATGTTTTACTTGGCTTTGGATCCCTATGTCTAACAGAGGACCTTATTCCACAGAAGGAATTCAGTAGATACATATTGATCTAATAATGAAAAATGATCAAATAGTTTCTAATGATGTTTCAGCTATCTTTTGCTGAATAACATGCCACCCCCAAATTTTGTGGTTTAAACAACAGTATGATTTTCTAGTGATTGGTTGGCTGGACTCTGTTCTGACTTGGCTAATACCTGCCTGGTTGGCTTACATGTCTATGGTCAGCTGATGGGTCAGCTGGAGGTTAGATTATCTAAGATCACTTTACTCACATGTCTGGCAGTTGGTAAGCTTTTGGCCAGGATGACAGGGATGATTAAGCCACATGTCCCTCATCATCCGTTGGGCTAGTCCAGGCTTATTTACATGGCAGTAGGAAGAACAGCCAGAGAGTAAGCACAATGTGCAAGCCTTTTCTAAGCTACTGCTTGCCACATTTGTTGGTGTTTCATCTTCCAAAGCACTCACATGATCAAACCCAGACTCATGAAGTGGAGAAGTAGATTCTATCTCTTGATAAGAAGAGCAGCAAAGTCCTGTTGCAAAAGAGTGTGTAGAAAAAGGGAAAATCATATCCGTTTAAATATATCTGCTAAAAATGCTGAGAAAATTTCTGAATTTGAGAGTCCCTCCACCTTTCTGGACATTTTTAATAAAATACAAATTATTATTATTATTATTTTGGAGAGGTTTTTGCTATAGGGTGCATGCATTCACCAGAAAGACAAAGAGACTGAGAGACAAAGCAAGAAATCATCCCTCCCCAGGGGGGATGGCCACGCTGCAATCCTTTCTCCTCTATTCTCTAGGGATCTTGGGCATGCATGCACATGCGCCCAGCCTGTGTTTAAGCCACCAGGCCAGGACTCGAACCGTGGTTGACTACATGGGAGTTAAGCGACATAGCCATTAGGCCAACTGCTGGTTCCTTTACAAATTATTTTTGAAAAATTTTTAAAGGGGCCAGCAGGTGGCATAGTTATTGAGGTACTGGATTCCCACATGGTTGACTGCCCTTTGAGTCCCAGACCCCATGGCTTGAAACACACTCGGTGTGTGTGCATGCATACCCAAAATCCTGAGAGGAGAATGGAGAAGAAAGGATTGAGGCATGGCCATTCCTCAGGGGTGGGGGGATGGGGTGGTGGTGGTGATTTCTCACTTCCCCTCTCTCTGTCTCTGTTTCTTTCTCTTCAGCGCCCTAAGGCAAAAACCTCTCCAAAAGAATGTTTTCTAAGTTGTTTTTTCGTTGTTTTTTGTTTGTTTTGTGTGTGTGTGTTTTTTTGAGAGGTTTACGCTAGAGGGCGCATGCGCTCGCCAGAAAGACAGAGAGAGACAGATAGAAAGCGAGAAAGCCCCTCCCAGGGGTGTGATCCCTTCTCCTTCAGTCTCCTCTTGGGATCTTGGACACGCACGCACACGCGCCTGGCGTGAGTTTAAGCCGCCAGGTCCAGGACTTGAACCGCGGTCGACTACGTAGGAGTCCAGCAACATAGCCATTACGCTAACTGCTGGTCCCCCTAAGTTTATTTTTTATTCATGATAGCACATGGGCATGAGAGAGTGAGAGAAAGAAGCACCCTTGGTGGGGTCTCATCAGTCCATGATCCCCACCTTTCCCTGGCCATCTAGCTCATCAGGATCTTAGGCATGCATGTGCACAAGCACCCTGTGTGTTTCAAACTGACATGGGGATCTAAGTCCTCAATCAACCACGTTACTTCCAGCACTGCAGTTCAGTTTGCTACTGGCTGTGTCATCCAACTGGGCCTACCTCTAGATTTTTCTAACAACAAAGCCCTGAATATTAAAAACTAGAGGCAATTAAAAATCAAATGTATCTTCTTGGTCTTCCCCCACCCACATCCTCTACACTGGAGAGTGTTTTAGGATTCTTGAGAAAGGGAGAACCAACGTGTGGAAGATACACATGGGAAGATATTTATGAAGTGAATTGGCTCATGCAATTATGGAGGCCGAGAAGTCCAATAGTTGGTCATCTGCAAGCAAGAGAACCAGGAAAGCCAGTGGTGTCGCTCAGACCAAGAGGACAGGCCTCAGAACTAGGGAATCTGATGGTATACACTCTTAGTGTAAGGCCTGATGTTCAAGAGCAAGATAAGAATAGTTTCTTGACTAGGGGAGAGACAGCAAGAATTCACCTTTCCTCTTAGGAAATTCATGGGAAAAAGCAGTGGCATTAGCAAAACAACAAACATCAAAGAGGAGGAAGACTCTGATTTCCAGAGTTGCCAAATTTTATTAACTTATATCCCAGTTTTTAACAAAAATTATGAGACATGCAAAGAAAAATTAAATATGGCTCATACAGAACAATAAATCAGCGAGTATGAATGTCTATGCGGAAGCCTTGATGTTGAACTTAAAGGCTTTAAATAAATAATTTAAAATATATTCAAAGAGGGACCAACAAGGCTTTAAATAAATAATTTAAAATATATTCAAAGAGGGACCAACAGGTAGTATAATGGTTACATCACTGGACTTCCACATGGCCAATTGTAGTTTGAGTCCTGGACCCCAAGGCTTGAAACTCACGCCAGGTGCATGTGCATGTATGCCCAAAATCCCGAGAGGAGAATGGAGGAGAAGGGATTGTAGTGCGGCCATTCCCCCTAGGGAATCACCCCCTAGGAGGTGATTTCTCACTTTCTATCTCTGTCTCTCTGGCGAGTGCACATGCCCTATAGCAAAAAGTCTCTCAGAAAAATGTGTGTGTGTGTGTGTTTGTGTGTTCAAAAAGGGACCAGCAGATCTCACCTTTTTGGTTCTCCCTTTCTGGAGAACCCTGACTAAAACACTCTCCAGCTTAGGGAATGTAGGTGGGGGAAGACCAAGAAGATAAATTTGATTTTGAATTGGCTTTAATTTTTAATATTCAGAACTTTGTTGTTAGAAAAAAATCTCACATTATGGTTAACAACTGGACTCCCATGTGGCTGACTGTGGTTTGTGTTCTGGACCTGGTGACAGTTTTTCACTGTCTCTCTCTCTCTCTGGTGAGCATGTACCCTATAGAAATTTAAAAAAAAATAGTAATACTAAAATTAAGTAATTCTTTAAAATATATTCAAAGAACAGAAGAAAATCATGTATAAAGAACTAAAGAAAACAGGAGAATTATGCTTCACCAAAGAGAATGTCAATAACAAAATAGAAATCATAATAAACTAATAGAAATTTTAGAGTTGTGAATAACTGAAAATTCACTGGAGACTCCACAGCAGATTTAAGTAGGAAGAACAAGCAGTAAACTTGATGATAGGCCAATTAAGAGTGTACATTCTGAAGAGCAGAATGAGAAAAAAAAAATGAGCAGAGCCTCTAAGACCCTTGAGGCACTATGAAGTGGTACATTTTATAGTGTACCACCATATGCATAATGGGAGACCCAGAAGAGAAAGACAGAAAAGGAAAGAAAAAACAAAAACTATTTGTACATATGGCAGAAATGGTCCCAAATTTGGGATTTGGGAATGAAAAACATTCATCTATATTTCCAAGACTCTCAGCAATTCCAAGCAGGATAAATTCAGAGATCTTTGACCAGACATATCAGTCAAATGGTTAAAATTCAATACAAGATGAGAATCTTGTAAGAAACAGGAGAAAGTGACTCATCAAGTATAAGTGATCCTCCATAAGGCAGTATAATAGCAATGCTGGGATGGAAGGGAAAGACTGTCAACCAAGAACTTTGTATCCAGCAAAACTACCTAAAAAATTAAGCAGTTGGCCTAGCTACAGGGTGCACCAGTAGGGCACTACTCCACAATGCTAGGAGCCACATGGAGGATTGGGGGTTTGAATCCTAGGTTGACCTGAATATGCTGGGTACAAACATGCATGTGCCCATGATTCTGGCTGGGTGGAGGGCTGGGGATGGGGATCAAGGTGTGATGAGATCTTGTCAAGGTTGCTTCTCTCTCTCTCCTGTGCACATGCTCTCTATCATAAATTGAAATAAATAAATAAATAATAATAAAACTTTCCACTAAGAATAGCTTATTTCCAAATGACTTTACTGGTGAATTCAAATGTCTAAAGAAGAAATTACATCAATCTTTCACAAAGTCTTCAAAAAAATAGAAGAGGCAAGAACACCATGGTGACACCCAAAACAGATGAAGATACGATAAGAAAAGGAAACTACAGACCAGTATCCCTAATGACTACAAATGCAAAAATCCTCAGCAAAGTACTAGCAAACTGGCTCCAGCACCACATAAGAAAATTAGACATAATAATCAAGTGATATTTATCCTAGGAAATGCAAGGTTTTTTATAAACATGAGAAAACCAATTTATGTAATATATTAATAGAATAGAGGGCAAAAACCACATGATTGATTAAATAGCTACAGAAAATGCATTTGACAAAACCAATACTATAATCATAAAGGACTCAATGAAATTAGAAAGAAACTTCCTCAACCCAATAAAGGGCATCTATGAAAAATACATATCTACTGTCTTTTTTTTTTTTCAGTCTAGAAACAGTCACTGTTTATTTACTGACCAAATTACAAAAATAATCATGGTGGATACCTTAGTTTATCTTTCTAATAAATCTGTTAATCTGGTCTTCCCTGTTGCCAGCATCTCCACCTTCTACAAAATGGGTGGTCTTTTTCTTCATTCCACCTTGTGGAGAAGATAATTTGGAGGGCCACAGGAAGTTATTTGCTTCTTTGAAGCGTTTTCCAACAGTATTGATTTCATAAATCAGATCCTCCATGCAGATGATGCCAAATTTACCAAGAGACTGAGCAATCAAAGTTACCCGTCAAAGCAATTCGCTTCTTATTGATTTTGCCATAACCACGTTTGTAGATCAGTTCATTTACTGACTTCAGATTCGGGTACCCCCATGCAATATATGGTTCCACAATTCTCAGCATGTTAATTGAGGCCTTGTTGAGCTTAACAAAGGTGCCATTGACTATCTGGTGAAGACGAAGAAGCTGCGACAGTTTTTGAACCTTTGGGCTCACTCCATTAATACCTCTGATCCTGTTGACAAATGCCAGTTTGGGTTCTGTAAGTACATAGAAGTTGCCAGCTTTTCTTGCCATCCTGGCCATGCGAATCTCAGTTCTGTATATGTGTCTGTATTCCTTATGATAGTGCTTAGCTTTTTCACAGATAAGCTTCCCCCTTGCCTTTTTTTTTTTTTTTTTTGAGAGAGAGATTTTCGCTATAGGGAGCGTGCGCTCGCCAGACAGACAGAGAGAGACATAGAGACAGAAAGCGAGAAATCACCCCCCAGGGGGGATGGTCATGCTGCAATCCCTTCTCCTCCATTCTCCTCTTGGGATCTTGGGCATGCACGCACACGTGCCCGGCGTGAGTTTTAAGCCACTGGGTCCGGGACGTGAACCGCAGTTGACTACGTGGGAGTCCAGTGACATAGCCATTACGCTAACTGCTGGTTCCCCTTCCTTGCCTTTTGAAGCATCTTTTTAGCAAACTTCTTTCTCAGGCACTTGATCTTCAGCTCTGCAAAATTCCTTCACTTTTTCTTAAGGGTTTCTGGCACAGCAGGAACCTTTTTCGTGGTGGCTTCCACCACAGCAGGAGCCTTTTTCTTGGTTTCTGCTGCAGTGCTGGGGACCAGCCTCAGAGGGGGTGGGTTGACTCGTTGGAGGCAGTGCAGGAAAAGAAGACTAAGGGCTCGGTGCCTTTTTCATGTGCATCCTCAGCTGGACACCCCCAGAGATTGCTCTCTGAGGAGTGACAAATGTTAGGAATCATCGTGCCTTTTTATTGAAAATGTGATACATGCAAGTAAACGGGTGAGGGGCTACATGTTCCAATCATCAATTCATAAAGTTTTAACAATAGAGACCATTCAGGGTTTGATTAAGGACAGGTCTATTAATCATCGATACAGTTCAACAATTGGTTGATTGATGAAAGCAGGTTTCTGGTAACTTCAAGCAATGCAGTTTCAGGAAACAATTCCAGCAAACAGTTAATTATCAGCCGATGTTCAGCAGCAGCCGTCTTGTGATTACTAAAAGAAAATCTCAAGTATATAGGTATTAGTTTTTATGGATCTCAATAAAGAATGATATTTATATAATTCTATAAAGATCTAAAATTTAATTAAAGGAATCCTAATATATTTACCTATCCTGAAGAGGTGAAGTTATTGTTCACTTGGTGAGGGTGGGGACAGTTTTTTCAACTGACGGTAAAGTGACTAACAAGTTAATGAAAAATTTTAAAATGGGTTTATGGTGTTGTGGATTCACTTGTGTAGCCTATGGCACCACTGTTATGTATTTTGTTAGAACATTAGTTACCATGGGGCAAGAGTGTCCTGGGCCAGTTTTGGCCTAATCCTATTGTATGTAAAAAGGTTATTTATATTAAATGTGTCTTGAAGGGCCTTCCAAAGGTCAAGAAGAACTTCAGCACACCCTCCATTGTGGCCACATGGATGAAGTGTTGTAATTAACAGTAAGTGGTCCGGGTAAAGGGGAGCAGTCGGGGAAGTTTTGGGAAATCTTACTACGAAGATGTATGAGAGAACTATGTAATTCTTTTATAGTAGTAAATTGGGGAGTCAGAGGCGGGTCACTTCCCAGCAAGGCTATTGCAGTTTCCGGAGCAAATTGACCCAAGCTTTTGTTCATAGGTTGGCGGGGCGTACAGCAGCGGCCTTGCCAACATGCTGAACTGACCAAAGCTATGCTCAAAGGTTGGGGAGGCGGGGGCTCAGTCAGATCCTGGAGCCCCACCGGATTGGACTCCTCCACTGCAAGAGGAACTTTCTTTTTCTTCTCTTGAACACCCTCCATGGTTCCAGCCAAAAAGAGGCTCTATCATCTTCTTAATGATAAAGACGGAAACTTTGTTCCTTAGTTTAGAACAAGACAAAGATGTCTTTAGTCAGCATTTCTATCCAACAAAAAGAAATTAAAGCATCCAAATGGAAAAGAAAGATGAAAAACTCTCTCTATTTACAAATGGCATAATCTTGTTCATAGTAAGTTCTAAGTATCCACTATAATGCTATTAAATCTAATGAATGAGTTCAGGTTTGCATGGTACAGGATTAATGAACAAATCAACTATATTTCTACACACTAGCAATGAATAAACTGGAAATGAAGTTAAAAATGATTTTTGTTGGGACAAGCAGGTGGCGTGGTGGTTAAAGTGAATGAACTCCCACATGGCTGACCATGGCTTGAGTCTCAAACCTGGAGACTTGATTTCTCCCTCTATCTCTCTAACTTTCTGTGTCTTTCTCTGGTCAAATTAAAAAAAATAGTAGTAATAATGATAAATAAAATAAAAGAAATAATTATTTAAAAAATGAATTTTGTTTATAGTAGCATCCAAGTAATAAAATTCTTAGAAATATTTAAACAAAGAAGCATATAAGACTTGTATGATGAAAATTACACAACATTGTTGAAAGAAAGTGAAAAAGATCTAAGGAAATGGACAAACATCTCCTTGAAGACTTAATATTGTTAAAATGGTAATATTTCCCAAATTGATCTATAAATTTCATAGAATTACTATTAAATCTCGAAAATGGCTCTTTTCAGAAATGAACAAGTTGATCCTGAAACTCATATGGAAATGCAGAAAGTCCAGACTAGCCAAAGAATTTTGAAAAAGAGAACAAAGTTGTAGTATTTACCATTCTTAGTTTTAAAACCATAAAGCTATAGTAATTAAGGCAACATGGTACTGACTTAAAAGTACATAGACCAGTGGAATTGGGAGCTCAGAAATCAACTCTTAAATTTGTGGACTTTAAACAAGGAAGTTAAAGCAATTCAGTGGGTGAAAAAAAAAATAGTCAACGAATGGTGCTTGGACAATTAAATATTTACCTAGGAAAGAAGGAAATTAGGGCTGGCACCAACGCACAGTGGTTGATTCCACATGAGCAACCAGTTTGAATGCCAGCCCTGGTAGCTTTGTAAACACACTGTGTGTGTGAGTGCCTAAAAAATCCTAATAGGATGATGAAATGGAGAGAAAAGACTTGTGGCATGACCACACCCCATTGCGGATGTTTTCTCTTTCTCTCTCTGACCACTGCATGTACCTCTGATCCTCTGACAATAAGAAAATATTTTTTTTTAAAAATTCATTAGACCTTTTTCTCACACATATATAAAAATTCACTCAAAAGAGACAAAAATAAATAAAAAAATAAATCTAACAGCTGAACTGTAAACACTTAGAAACAATATAAGTATAAATATTTGTGTTGTTGATTAGGTAATAGTTTCTTAGATATATTCTTAAAACTCAACAATAAAATGACAACCAAATTTTTTAAAGGGGCAAAGGATTTGAATGGCATTTTTTTACAAAGATGATAAACAAATGGACAATTAGTTCACCAAAAGAAGCTCAATATTATTACTTATTAGAAAAATGCAAATCTAAACAGTGTGAAGCCCAGACTGGTGATATAGTTGGGCATGAACCAACCTGGTACTCAGAGCCACATGGCTGCTGGAAGATTTGGATTCCCAGGTCAGCCTGAAAATATCTGAAACATGTGCACATGTACGTAGGATCCTGTTGAGCTAGAGTTGGGGAGAAGGGAGATCACAATGTGATGGACCCGGTCAAGAGCACTTTCTCTCTCTCGCTATCTTGCATGTGCACTGTCTGTTATGAATAAAATTTGAAAACTTACAAAAAACACACATGCAATGGCAATTTATATCCACCATGATTAATTTAAATAGTAAAATAACAAATGTTGACAGGAATATGGGGAAATTGGAAACCTCATACTTCATGGCTGATGAAAATGTGAAGTGTTATAGTCACTTTGGAACAGTTTGGTATTTCCTCAAAGTAGAGTTACAATATGACTCAGTGATTCCACTTATTCATATCTGAGAAAACTGCAAATACATGGTTACCCAAACACTTGTACAAAAGTGTCCATTAGAGCTTTATTCATATTTGCCAAAAAAAGAAAAACAATACAAGTGTCTATCAATAATGAGTGAATGAACAAAATGTGACATATCCACACAATGGAATTCTATTTGGCAATAAAAAAATGAATGAAATAGTGATACATGCCTTCCTTGAAAATACTAGGCTACATGAAAGAAGTCAAATAGAAAAGGGACCATATAGGGGCCAGCAGGTGGTGTAGTGGTTAAAGTACTGAATTCCCACATGACTAACTGTGGTTCGAGTACCAGGTACAGTGGCATGAAAATTACACCAGGTACGTGTGCAAGGGTGCCCAAAATCCTGAGAGGAGAATGGAGGACAAGGGATTGCGGCGTGACCATCTCCCCTGGGGGGTGATTTCTCGCTTTCTGTCTCTCTGTCTCTCCATGTTTCTTCTCTTCAGTGAGCACACACCCCCTCTGGCAAAAACTTAAAAAAAAAAGTTATATATTGTATTATTTCATTTATGTGAAATGCCCAGACTGGGCAAATCCATAGAGAAAGAAAGTTGGTTAGTTGTCACCAAGGACTTCAGTAAAGGATTTGGGGAGTGACTGCTTACAAACATGGGATTTTTTGGTGGTGGTAGAAATATTGGGAATATACTGAAAACCAGTAAGCTGTATACTTTAAAAAGATGACTGTTATAGTATGAATTATATTTCAATTAAAAAACTAATAACTAGAGTTCATAGATTTTAATAATATTAGCCTAAATAAGGTTTTGAAAATTTCACCTGTGCTTATTTCACCTGCCCTTAATTGGATCAAATCATACATTGTTATAAACAGAAATCTTTAGAGCATTAATCTCATTTGTCTACTGCAGAAAAGCTCCACTAGTCATAATTTCTTCACTTATCCTCGCTTTCTTCTGCATTAAGAATTTATTGACATGTATAATTAAATATAAAATAAAATTGATTACAATGTCACAGCTCATAACTACTTTCAATAATTCATAATTATGCAACAGTAAATAGTACAGCAGTGACAGTCAGCCATTAATGAGTGTGGCACAGAAAACAGACTTCTGCTTATTTGTCATTCCCCAGATGTTGAATTTAACACCCCCTCCTTTTTTTCCTTCTCCACAAACATTTCTGGAGAACCAATGAGTGGGAATGGTGTTCATGTAGGTATAAACTTGAGGTGGCTTGTTGTCAAATTTTGGGACTTTAGCAGTAATAGTCAATTAATTATAAGACACACCAGAGCTTAAGACTTGAGGACAGTGAAGTCTCAGGTTACTGAAATATTTGCCTTCTAAAATTACCTAAAAATAGCACCACTTTCTTAGATATTGTTATAGTTATATCATTGCTGTCTATCATTATTCGACTCTGGCTCCTTGTTTTTTAGAACTATTTAATTTTATGTATTATTATTATTATTATCATTATTATATTTCAAAAGTTTGCTATAGGGCAATGTGAGCTCACCAGAGGAGACAGACAGACAGACAGACAGACAGAGAAAGTGAGAAAGCAAGCTAGAAGGTCAGCAACTGCAACTCAAACTGCAGTTGTTCATGTGGGAGTCCAGCACCCTAACCAGCTACACCACCTCTGTTTTCTTTTCTTTTTATTTTCTTTACAAAGATTTTTGCTATAGGGTGCATGCAGTCACCAGAGACACAGAGAGAAACAGAAAGTGGGAAATCATTCCCCTAAGGGGATGGCCACACCACAATCCCTTCCCTTCCACTCTCTTTCAGGGGTCTTGGGCACACACACACATGCACTCAGTGTGAATTTCAAACTACTGGGTTTGAGACTCAAACTACTGTTGGCCACATGGGAATCCAGCAACATAATTGCTATGCTGTCTACTGATTCCTCTGTTTTCTTCTTAATTAGTGCTTTCTTGTGGTGGCAGGGGCCATCTCTGGGAAGTACACTGTGTGCTGTAGATATTCCTCGTATCAGATTATATGGAAGGACTTTTAGCTCATCATTTTTTATTGAGTACTGTCAGAATGCTGGGAAGACCAAATATCAAAAATATATTTTCTAGACACAACTTTAGAGGGAATGCGGAGGTACTCACCACTTTGCATTTCCTGTCTAAGGCATCCTGCCCCTTCTTTCTCAGCATGAAAATTTGCCTTCTATATCACAGAAAGCAGAGGACTTCGTAAGACAGCTCATCATTTTCCTACCCATATTTATTCCAGCTTTTTCTGTGAGCATGCTCATCTTTGCTTCTTATTTTCTCTTTTAATAGTTGTTCCTACTTGATTATAAAGTTAATCCCTTATACCAGTGTTCTGGATTAATCTTTCTCTCCTACCCCTTAGGAAAAATTTGCTGCACCAATCAGCTCGTCTTGCTCTGTACATTCAAAATCTAACTCCCTATGAATGTTTTTCTTGGCCTAAAAATATGATTATCTTCATCTTAAAATAAACAAATTTCCGTAGAGCTTCACTGCCCTCCTCACTTTTCTCTATTTCACCATATTCTTGGCCTCCTTGATTCAAAGAATGGTTTATTCTCTCTCTTTATTAGCTCATGTCTCATTCACCTGCCCCCTTGAGTGATTCATTTTCCACCGCAAAACTCCAAAGAAGCTTCTCTTTGCCAAAAGACATTTTGACTGATCAATTTCTTTGGGATATCTGTCTGTCCTATCTTACTCAAACTCTGTGACACTTGAAACTCTTGCTTCCCATTACTTCCCTTTTGCTATTTCCTCTTACTTCTCCTTTACCTTTCTTCTTCTCTCCTCCTCTTCCTTCTCCTCCTCCTCCTCCTTCTTCCTCTTTGTCTTATATGTTGTGTTGGATAGAGGTGATGGCAAGAGTTTGTAGTTCTTTTTTATCATTTCTGTTTTAAGTTAAAATTTCTCCAAGTTGGCATCTTCATATGTTTCAATGTAGACCAATATAGAAGAGCAATTTGATCAGAAATTTGTAGTAAGCTTAGAAAAAAGAAGTGCTTGTATAGAGCAGGACCAGATTCTCAAAGGGCAGGAAGTTATGTTAGACCCCACACCAGGGGACATTTGATACTTTCTGGAGACATTTTGCAGAAGAGCTGCTGGCATCTACTGGGTTGTCGGAAAAGTCATCATATATTTTTCTATGCAGAAATGTGTCACAGCTTTTCTGATGACCCGATAGTAACTAGAGGCTCCAGGAATTCCTAGACATCCTATGAAGCACAGGAAAGCTCCACTAAACAAAGAATCCTGTGACCTAAAATGTCAATAGTGCTGAGGTTGAAAAGCCCTGGTCTAACGCAATGACAGACAAACTTTCTCTTAAAAGAAGACAGTAAACAGGTGAGGCTCGGAGGCCATTTGATTTCTATTGTACTTCTCCAACTCTGTCACTGTCATGTGAAAGCTTCCATAGACATGCACAAATGAATGGTGTCCCAATAAACACCATTTATAAAACCAGGAGGTGATCCCTGGTCCAGAGTCCGATGACCTGTGCTAGAGGAGCTCACAACTGTAGCAGCCAAAGAGGTAGAAGCAAAGTTTAGACTAATCAGGGGATAACCATGATTAAAATCTCTGCATTCCTGATGAATATTGGTGCTCTGATGTGTTGGCTTATACCTAGTTAGTGGTTACTGAATACTTTTAAACTCAGACTGAAATAACTGTAAGTCAGTTATTTTTATTTATCTTTTTTCTTTTCTTTTTTTTTTTTTTTTTTGTCTGAGATAGCCATTGTTCCTATCCACATTTTTTTTTGGAGAGGTTTTGCTGTAGGGTGCGTGCGCTTGCCAGAAAGACAGAGAGAGACAGAGAGACAGAAAGTGAGAGATCACCCATGCCCCAGGGAAGATGGCCACGCCATAATCCCTTCTCCTCCATTCTCCTCTCAGGATCCTGGGCACACATGCACAGGTGCCTGGTGTGAGTTTAAGTCACTGGGTCTGGGACTCAAACCGCAGTCAACTACATGGGAATCCAGCAACATAGCCATTATGCCAACTGCTGGTCCCCTGTCCCTTTTTTTTTTTTTTTTTTTGAGAGTTTTTGCTATAGAGCATGTGTGCTTGTTGGAGAGATAGAGACAGAGACAGAAAGTGAGAATTCACCACCTGGGGTGAAGGCCATGCCACAATTCCTTCTCCTCCATTCTCCTCTTGGGATTTTGGGCATGCATGCACACACACCCGACATGAGTTTTAAGCCACTGGGTCTGAGATTCAAATCACAGTCAACTACGTGGGAGTCTAGCAACATAACCATAACACCATCTGTTGGTCCCACTATCCACAATCTTGTGATTTGAGGCTGCTCATCTTTGCTCTTGCCTACAAATGCAGTCATCTTTCTTCATCCTCAGGTCCATTTAATGTTCTTAAACACACACACACACACACACACACACACACACACTCAACCTACACCGAAAGGTATTATTTAACTACCACATTGCTCTTACAATGTTTTTTCTTCTAGTATTCATCAACACAGACATACAGATTTTTTTGAGAGTTTTTTTTTTTTTTTTTACTAAAGGGCGTGTGCACTCACCAGACAGACAGAGAGAGGCAGAGAGATAGAAAGCAAGAAATCACCCCCCTAGGGGGTATGGCCATGCTGCAATCGCTTTTCCTCCATTCTCCTCTCAAGATCTTGGGCACGCACGCACACGCACCCAGCGTGAGGTTAAGCCACTGGGTCCGGGACTCGAACCATGGTCGACTACGTGGGAGTCCAGCGACATGGCCATTACACTAACTGCTGGTCCCGAGACAGACATACAGATATTATATAGACTAAGTTTGTTTGTTTGTTTGCTTTTGCTATTCTGTTGAAAATGACTTACTATTGGGGTCGTCAGAAAAGTCATGACATATTTCTGCATAGAAAAATATGTTGTGACTTTCCGGCGACCCAATAATTTTCTTTAGGCTTTGTCAGTCCCAAGCTTAATGTTCTCAAAATTTAGTCAAGTTTTAAAGTCAGAATATTTAGTCATCAGGAATTGAACCTATACTCCCCCTGCGGAACTTCACAGTTATGTTTACTTTATTATTTTATAATATTCACACGTAAAGAAAAATGCTACCCAGCAGCTCTTTTAAAGTCCTCTAAATTTCTCAGAAAGTCATCTCTCTTGATTTGAATAAGCAATACTGCTAATAACATGGTCCAGAGTTTTCTTCAAATGTTACCTTAAGCTTAGCTAGCAATGAAGGACTCACATCTAGACAATGACTAGGAAAGTTATCCTGACCATTTTTTTAGGTTTTCCTCTGAAGATGTGATGTAGGTTGCATTATATTTGATAACTTTTCTAGTAAAAGACTCCCTTTTTTTTTTTTGAGAGGTTTTTGCTATAGGGCGTCTGTGCTCACCAGAAAGATGGAGAGAGAGAGAGAGAAAGAGAGAGAGAGAAAGCAAGAAATCCCCCCCCCCCAGGGGGGATGGCCACACCACAATCCCTTCTCCTCCATTCTCCTCTTGGAATCTTGGGCATGCACGCACACGTGCCTGGCTTGAGTTTAAGCCACCAGGTCCAGGACTCAAACCACAGTTGACTACATGAAAGTCCAGTAACATAGCCATTATGCCAACTGCTGGTCCCAAGACTTCTCTTTTAAAAAAATAATTATTAATTCTATTTTATCATTATTATTTTTTAATTTGCTACAGGGCACATGTGCTCAGCAGAGAGACTCAGAGAGAGCACATGAGAGAAGGAAAGTGAGAAATCAAGGCTCCTGGTCCAGGACTCAAACAATGGTAAGTCATGGGGGAGTTTGCATCTTAACCACCACACCACCTGCTGACCTTGAGATCACTTTTATTTATTTTAATTTATCATTATTACTATTATTTTTGAGAGAGAGTTTTGCTATGGAGTGTGTGCACTAGCCAAAAACACAGAGAGAGACAGAGATACAGAAAGCGAGAAATCACCCCCCAGGGAGGATGGCCACATCGCAATCCCTTCTCCTCCCATCTCCTCTCGGGATTTTGGGTATGCACACACATGCACCCAGAGTGACTTTTAAGCTGCCGAATCCAGGACTCAAACCTCAGTTGACTACATGGTTGTCCAGCGATGTAACCCTTACACAATCTCCTGGTCCTGAGGTCACTTTTAATATGCTCCGAAAGGATGAGTGATAGCTAATGGGTTCAGGCATTCCCAATGAATTTCTAGAAAATAAAAATAAAACAAATTTGGGCCAGCTGATAGCATAGCGTTTATGTCACTGAACTCCCACATAGCCGACCATAGTTTGAGTACCAGACCTGATGACTTGAAAATCATGCCAGACATTTGTGCATGCATGCCCAAGATCCCAGGAGGAAAATAGAGGAGAAAGGATTGTGACATGGCCATCCCCTATGGGGAGTGATTTCTCACTTTCCTTCTCCTCTCACTGTCTCTCTTTATCTCTCCAGAAAGCTCATGCACCCTAAGGCAAAAATCACTTAAAAAGAGAAAAAAAAAGAAACTAAGACAAAAGAAGAAAGACCAAATAATATAATAAAAGCTTGAATCTTGGTGAATGCTATACAGATAGTTGTCATTGGATAGTTGCTCCAATTTTTATTGCCAAACTACTTGATAAAATCCATGTTTCTGAGACAAACTTTTCTCCAGATTTTTTTTATCCAACTGTTTCACTTATATAAACAATGAAATGCATGATAGTCTGTTCTATAAAAACAAATTGTGAAATCTCTTTGTGCCTAAAATATTTTTTGCATATTTCTACTTGTAGAAAAATGTTGCACTTTCAATGTTCTAAGTACAAATTGTCAAAACAAAAGTTCTATGTAATTGAGAACTGTTTTCTGAAGTCAGTAAACATCAAAGTTAGAAAGTATGGTTCCTATTTCACCTTCTTTCCTGTAGTCACTAAGAACCAGCTAATACTTCTGAAAAATCTCCTTTGAATACTAAATTACCATTGAGATTTGTATCTATTGCTAAATTAAGGATCAAATATGCATCGTAATTTCCCTAAAGGACACAGTTGAAGCCTAGCTAATAAATTAGAGATTAGAAAGAGCTTGTATCCTCTTGATTGCACTTCCAATAAAGGTTATAGTTTCCTGTTGTTAATATTCTTCCAGGAATAAGTAGAAGACAAACATAATTTATGATGTAGCAAGTCAACTCCTAGGTATATGCCCTAGATAAATTTGTGCAAATGTACATTGGGATGTATCCACCAGGATGTTTTTAGCATCACTGCTTGTAATAGGTCCATACTGTAAATAACTCATCTACTCACTAACAGAAAAATTTATAAAGTAGGGGCTATTCAAACAATGGAATATGCTATATACAAACAAAAATCACTGAGCTTAACTACTTGTATAGTATGTATGTATTTAAAAAATGTAATGTTGAGCTAGACATAAGTGACAAAAAGTATACATGCAAAATAATTTCACTTATAAAAAAGCATAAAAAATAGTGAAGCTAAATTTATTAGTATGGGTATCTTTAAACGAAGACCCAAAATAAGGGATTCAAGTTCAAATGTTAAGTTGATACATATAAAACTTCAGTTCTTCAATCATTTAAAAAAAAGACGTTGAAAAAAGTTCATTTATTCATTTTTTTCATGAGAGACAGAGACGGAGACCGTCACACCCCAATAGGGTCTTCATGCCATGATCCACCCCTCCACTCCTAGCCTCAGCCAGGCTGGATCACAGGCATGTGCACACATACCTGGTATGTACAGGGAGACCTTGGGGGCACGAATCTAATGTGGGTCCAGCCCTGCAAAGATTTGTATTAATGCTGTACCACCAGTTGCCTGAATTTTACCCTAAAAAAATGTTTAGGAGGGGAAAATAAATAGCAAAAGAATAAGGAAATAGACAAGGAAAGGACACAGACAATGTAAGGTGTATTTTCTAGCCAGTTACCATCATGAGTCTCTGCAACTTAATATTATCAAGGACAACCCAGGGAGTCAGTGAAAAACATGTATCAGAATTAGCTTATTTTAGGGGCAAAAAAGTTAAGATACATATATACCAGTTTTGTTAGAGGGCAGTCCAGGGTTTGAAGAGTCTCCAGACAGTATCCCTATTTACCTTGAGCATCTCTAGCATGATAGGATCCACTGGGGCATATGTGCCCAGTGGCATTGTTACTTCCTGAGCCTTTTCTTGTTCTGGTCCCACCCTCAAATGGGATTCTTCCAAGTTACCCAATGAATGGTTGAGGCAATATACCCAAGCTTGGTATATGTCCTCCAAAATCCAAAGAGATCTACTGATGTCCATGCCTCTTTAGTTAGAGACATTGCAGGATACAGCAACTTGCCCTTTACTTCCAAGAGAATCTGCTGGCATACCTCAGACCAAAGAGTCTCTAAACACTATTCATTATTGCAGGACCCTACGTTATTTAAATAAATTATATCCAATCCTTTGATGTGCATTTGCCTTACTAGGGTGTCCTGAGAATTGCAACTTATTTATTTATTTATTTTTTTGAAGAGGTTTTTGCCATAGGGCGTGTGCGCTTGCCAGACAGACAGAGAGAGACGGAGAGATAGAAAGCAAGAAATCACCCCCCAGGGGGATGGCCACTCTACAATCCTTTCTCCTCCATTCTCCTCTCGGGATTTTGGGCACGCACGCACACACGCCTGGCGTGAGTTTAAGCCACCGAGTCCGGGACTCGAACTATGGTCGACTACTTGGGAGTCCAGCGACATAGCCATTACGCTAACTGCTGGTCCCAAGAATTGCAACTTATTGATTCTCAGTTCCAACTACTATGTCAAATACAGCGGCTTGGTGTCATGTTCTGAGAAATACTCAGGTGATCAAGTTTCCTCTGGACTATATTGTGCTTGAGATGAAGAGAGTCACCACAGTCCTGGGAAAACTATGGCTGTAGTCTACCATCATGCCTCATGATGCATATTGTTTTTGCAAAGGCTACTTTGGTGAATTAAATGGAGATATGACAGGGATCAAGTTTCTGCATCCTTGAAACTTGAAGGACACACTAATCTCTTCCACTCCATCTAAAAGAGGTATTGTTTCCAATTTGCTGTTTTGCATGAACTGAAGGCAATTTCAAAGACTTTAATTTCCTTTCTTTTTATTTTCTTTTTAAATTTTTTGAAAGTTTACCAATTTTTTCCATGAGAGAGAGAAAGGGAGGGTACCTCAATGCCACAATCCACTCCCTCCCACCTGGTCTTTAGTCAGTTCTGGAACACGGGGACACACGTGCAAGTGTATCATGGAGGTCTCCAGACTTGAACTGGGAAACTTCCCATGTGAATTTGCCTCACAGAACACCATGTTTTACTGCTGAGCCACTTCCTGTCCCCTCTACCATTTTCTACTATGCATTATGTCATTATGATATTACTTCACAAGTCAGGGAATCAATTTAAATTTACCTATTCTTTGAGTCGCTAGGCACATCTGTTGTGACTAGTTACTCAGTACTAGGGAAATGACTATAGATGAGTCCACAGATCCATTGGACCCATTGTGATATGGATGTAGGCCAGTCTCTATTTGTTAACTAACTAGTGAATGCTTCTCTAACTGGCTTTTCATAGTATTGTGGGTTCCTGCTAGTTTCAAGTCAGATCTTTTAAGAGCCTTTAAAAGATATGGGCATTCTCTTTTCTGCAGTTACAGCTACTCACATATTGGCAAAAGAACTGGGCGATAACTATGTAAGTATTTACTGTGGTATTGAAATTTCTTCTAAGAGAGCATTCATGTCCCTTTCAATTAAAGAACTGGGCAATAACTATGTAAGTATTTACTGTGGTATTGAAATTTCTTCTAAGAGAGCATTCATGTCCCTTTCAATTGACAATAATACATCACTTTCTTTCTGATGGCCATGGGCTGCCACCTAGCATCTGCTCCTCTAGAAATTTCAAGGAGCCATCTCAACAATGCATTAGGATTGGCTCTAGGGATCCTTGCCAAGATGTTATATCCTGAGCCACAAGAAAGAGTGCCTCCAAATTTATAGACTTTATTCCAACCCTACAATTTCAGACATGCTCTGAGAATTTTTGCTTGTACATATTAACCACGCTCTGGAGCACATTTGGTAAGTACAATTGTCTATCAGTATCCACAGGGACTTGCTTCAGGATCTCTGTGGATACCCAAATCCTTGGACACTCAAGTTTCTTATATAAAATTGTGTAGTATTTGCATATAACCTATGCACATCCTCTCACATACTTTAAATTATCTCAAGGTCATTTATAATACCTAAGATAACATAAATGCTATGTAAATAGTTGTATTATTTTTATTTGTATTCTTTATTGTTGTATTGTTATGTTTACTGTATTTTTTTTCTGTATAGTTTGGATCCACTTTTGGTTGAATTGGTATATGTGGAACTCAAGATTATGAAGAGCTGACCTGTAGTTTGTTTGCTGTAATGGAAAAATAGTACATATCCAGTCAGGTTGTATCGAGGCATAAATTTAGTAATTTCTGTACAAACCATGAAGGAGAGTAGGGATGGATTTTTAAAAGCTGTGGATATGCTTCTTTCTCCTCTGTAGAATTACTTGGGTAAATAGCTATATAACCTTCAGTGGCAGGATTGGAGAAATCACTTTGTAAGTACTTGTTGTGGTATTACCAAACCCTTCTTGAAGGGGAACTGGTGTCAGCTTTCTACTGAGGGGCACTAAGTCTAAGAACTGGTGAGTGCCAGCAGATGGCCTAGCAGTTACATTGCTGCATTCTCACATGGCTGACTACAGTTTGAGTCCCAGACATGGTGGCTTGAATCATGTCAGGCATGCATGCATGTGTGCCCAAGATCCCAGGAGGAGAATGGAGAAGACATTGCAGCATGCCCCCCCCCCCGTGGTGATTTTGTACTTTCCCTCTCACTGTCTCTACCTCTGTCTCTTTTTCTCAGGTGAATGCACATGCCTTAAAGCAAAAACCTCTTAAAAAATTGGCTCAGGTTTAGAAATTGGGTGAGAAAACATGATTTTATGCTGTGGTAACTGATGACTGTCTTCTGCTCTAGTCTTGGTCCTATAGATTATTCATGTCAAGCAATGAATTTTCACCTCTTTTGCTTCTAATAACACCATGGTTATTCTCTCAGGTACCCATGGCTATCCTCACAGAAACTCTGGTTGCCATTCTAGCTTTGTTATCAATGTACTGATCTTTGAGATTTTTTTTAAGCATAGAAATTCATATTATTATTGTTATTCCTTTTTTTAAAAAAAATCAAGATTCTGTATTTAGCATAGGAGAATTGCTAGGAATGTGAATTTTGCATTCCTTAAAATTAAAATATTTTCACTATTAGGTCTTGCCTCTGATTTTCTGTAGTCTGTCCTCTGGCTATAGGCAATGAGGGTCCCTTTCATTGCTGTGTAGAATAATCTTTTGACTTCTACATCTTGTAGCAGGTTGAATTGTTGTCCTAAAAAGATACATTTAAATTCAAACTGCTAGATCTGTGAATTTGGAATTGGGATCTTTGCAGATGTAGTCAAGTTAAAATCATGCTGGCTTAGAGTAGGTCCTACATCCAATGAATGGTGTCTTCATAAAATAAATGCAAGGGAGATTTGGAGGCACAGACACAGACAGATATAAAGCGAAGAAGGCCAAGAGACAATGGAGGTAGAGACTGGAAAGAATCAACTTCAAGTCAAGGAACACCCAGGACGATTGGCGATAACCAGAAGCTAAGAAGAGGCAAGGAAAGATCATTATCTAGAGACTTCAAAAAGAGTGTGGCCCTGCCAGTGTCTTGATTTTGGACTTCTAGTTTCCAGAACTGTGACAGAACAGATTTCTGTTGTTTAAGCTACTCAGTTAGTAGCACTTTATTACAGTAGTCCTAGGAAACTGTTATATACCTTTAACTTTATAATCTTTTAATTACTATTGTCCCATATATTTTAAAAGATCAAATTATTTCCTAAGTGTGAAAACCCATCTGCCACAAATGAGAGTAAATAAAAGTGATGCTGTACCACAGCACTGAGATTCTTGTTGTGCTATATCCAGGGAGTTACTCATGTTCAGAGTTCCATCCTAGAACAACTTGGATATTGATGGTTTATCTGGATTCTCTGAGAAGCAGACTTTGAAATAAGGACTTGAGTACATGTTATTTGCAGGGGTGTGGGGTGTTGCATATGAAGGAAACACTGGTAGTGGACAAAGAAGGCAAGAAGCCAGCTACTATAATGTACAACTGGATCTTACGTCCACTAGACACACTTAGAGAACCAGTATAAATTATACCTCTCAGTTATCCTATTGGAAGAATAATTGAAAGAAAAGCTCAAAAAACTGCATAGTCTTTACCCAGGTCCATCAACCAACACTTTACTCATTGGCTATACTAATCTCTTTTTCTCTTCCTCTCTCTCTCATTATGTATATGACGAGACTTCAAAAAGTTCATGGAAAATGGATTAAAGTCTGTGTTTATTTTGGTACATACAAATTGAAAACCATGCATAGTTTTTTCTACATATGCATTTTCCCTAAACTTGTTAAAGACCTCTCATATACTTTAAATATAATTATGATATCAAATGTATTTGTACAGACATAAATGTACATCACATGTATACTATATACATATATTTGAACAATATATTACATATGTAGTTTGTATAGTCTATTAATATTATGAGTGCATATTATGTATTATATATATTATACACACATATATTTTATAATTAAAGAGAACTATTTGAGAATAGATTTTTTAATTTTCTAGAAAAGGGCATTCTCTTAAATATTTATTATGTAATTATCAAAATTAGAAAACTTAACCTCAATATAATATTACTATCTAATCTACAGTCCCTTTATATTTTTGCCAGTAGGCCTAATAAGACACTTTATAGCATTTTTTTATTCATGGTCCAAGATGCAATTTAGGATAATGAACTTTATTTGTCATTTCTCACTTTGTCTCCTTTAAGCTGAAAGAGCCTCTCAGCCTTTGTCTATCTCTCACAGTATTGCCATATTTGAAAAGCATAGATTAATTCATTGTAGAGTATCTTTCCATTTGAGCTCTTTTGATGCTTCCTTAGGAAAATATCAGATTATGCATTTTGAGTAGAAATATTACATAAAGTTCCCCTTACTTTATATCACATGACCCTGTATCTTTTCCCAGGCTGTACGTGGTTACCTGCCGAGTAGTCAATGTTGTGTCAGGAAGTATGAAGCAAGTTCTGTTGATCAAGGGTAATCACACTGGATTATAGCAGGTGAATATGTCAGATGCTTACTCTGCAAAAATCTGAAAGACATTCAAGAGAGAAGTAGACATAGCAAGAGCGCTAGAAGAATAGCTGAATCCCACACAATGGCAGGACACCAAAGAGGAGATCAAAGGTTGCCAGCTTCTCAATGAACAGTTCATAGAGTTGTTGAGATGCCAGAACCACTTTCAGATATAATAGAACAGTGGTTGTATTTTAAACAATATTTTGGTTCTTTGTGAGGCCTGATTGTATAATTGCCTCTGTTTCATGGGGAACTCTAATGAGCCGAGATGACCTAATTGTGTCTCCATTTTCTCTACATTGAGATTCAAAATGAATTAAGTAGATGCAGGCTCTGACTTGTATCTTATGATAAACACATCAGTGATAGATGCAAATATTGATAGAATACTTATAAAGATATACTATTTTATTTTGTGTTTGAGATATAATTTCTATAACATACAACTTAAAATTTTAAAGTATATAATTCAGTGGTTTTTAATATAGTCACTATGGTGTATAATAACCTCCATAATATAAGTCTAGAACATTTTCATCACTTTAAAAAGAAATATATATCCATGATGGGTCTCAATTTTCTTCTTCTTTTATCTTCTGGTAATCCCTCATCAACTTTCTGTCTCTATGGATTTGCCTATTTTGGAAATTTTATATAAATGGAATCATACATTATATAGCCCTTTGTATCTAGTTTCTTTGATTTACCATAATGTTTTTTTAAAGAATTATTTTATGTTTATTTTATTTATTCATTCATTTATTTTAATTTGACGAGAGAGAGAGGGGGAGAGAGAGAGAGAGAGAAAGAAAGTGTGAAAGCAAGCCGCCAGATTCAGGATTTGAACCATGGTCAGCCATGTGGGAGTATCCAGCGCCTTAACCACCATGCCACCTGCTGGTCCCTTTTTTTTTTTAAAGAATTATTTTATGTTTATTTTATTTATTCATTCATTTATTTTAATTTGACCAGAGAGAGAGAGAGATAGAGAAAGAAAGTGTGAAAGCAAGAACCATAATGTTTTCAAGATTCATTCATGTTGTGGAATGTAACATATTTTACTCATTTTATTTCATTGATATTTATGGCTGAAAAATATTTTATTGTAATGTATAACATGTTTTGTTGTTTATGCATTATTGACAGACATTTGGGTCGTTTCCAGTTTGGGTAATTATAAATAATGATGCTATAAACATTCATGTACATGTTTTTGTGGAAACTTTTTCTGAAACTTGAGGTTCTCTTGAGTATATACCTAGACATGGAATTGCTAGATCATATGATAAGTTTATGTTTAACTTTTTGAGAAACTTCCAAACTCTTTTTGCAGCAGTGATTCTGTATTTCTACTAGCAATGTCCAGTTTATTCACATCCTTGCCAATGCTTGTTATTGTCTTTACTTAAACATTAAAAAGCAGTTTTAGATTTTTTGCCATAGGGCGTGTGTGCTTACAGGAAAGAGACAGAAATCACCCCTCGGGAGGAATGGCCACTCCAGTCCCTTCTCCTCCGTTGTCGTCTCAAGACTTTGCTCATGCATGCACATGTGCCCGGCATGACTTTCAAGCTACCAGGTCCAGGACTCAAACCAAGGTTCATCATATGGGAATCCAGCACCTTAACCACCTGCTAGCCCTAATCCTTATTAAAAAATTGTAACCATCCAAATGGGTGTGAAATGATGTCTCACTGTTATTTTACTATGCATTTCCCATTTTTATGTGTCAAATTGCCATTTGTTTATCTTTTGGGAAAAATAGCTATTCAAATAATTTGCACGCGTTTTAATTAGGTTATTTTTCTTTTACTATTTATTTGTAAGAGTCCTTTATAAGTTCTGTACAGTAGACCCTCATCAAATATATGGTTGGCAGACATTGTCTCTCATCTTGTGGGTGTATGTTTAAATGTATTTTCTAGTTCAATCCTTAAGAGTTGTTTTTTTGTCTTGTTTTGTTTTTGGTTTTGCTTTAGGATGCATGCACTCACAGAGAGAGGCAAAGAGAGAGAGAGAGGGTAAGTGAGAAATCACCCCCTGGGGAGATGACCACACCAACAATCCTTTCTCTTACGTTCTCCTCTTGGATTTTGGGCATGCATACATATGCACCTGGCATGATTTTCAAACCACCAGGTCCAGGACTTGAGAAGTTGGCCATGTGGGATCCAGCTGCCTTAATCTCCAAACCCCTACTGGACCTTTGTGGTTTTCTGCTACTTTTTGTTCACTTTCTTTATAGTGTCTTTTCTAATTTTGATTAAACCCAATTTATCTGTTTTAATATTACTGCTTGTGCTTTTGATGTCATAGCTAAGAAACCATTGCCTAATCCAAGATTATGCAGATTTACAGCGTTTTTTATTTTAAGAGTTTTAATTTTTATATTTAGGTTTCTGATTGAGTTAATTTTTATATATGATGTGAGGTAGGTCCAACTTCATTCTTTTGCATGTGGATATTCAGTTGTCCCAGTATCATTTGTTGAAGAATCCGGCTGAAGCAGTTGAAGACCATTTACCCGTAGGATAATCTTGGCATTCTTGTAAAAATTTAATTAAAGATATGAGGCCAGCAGGTGGCATGGTGTTTAAAGCACTGGACTCCCACATGGCCAACTGTGGTTTGAGTCTAAGACATGGTGGCTCACATTCTTTCTTTCTCTTTGTCTTTCTCTGGTCAAATTAAAATAATAATAAATTAAATATTTTAAAAATTTATCAAAGATAGATTATTTTATTTCTGGACTTCCAGTTCTATTCCATTAGCCACATGTCTATCTTTATGCCAGTATCACAGGGCCTTGATTACTGTAGTACTATATTGAGTTTTGAAATTGAGAAATGTACATACTGCAACTTTTGTTATTCTTTTTCAAGATTGTTTTAGGTATTTTGGGCACCTTGAACTCCCATGTAAATTTTGGGACTAGGGTACCCATTTCTGTAAAATAAACAGTTGGAGGTTTGTTAAGGATTACATTGAATCTGTTACATAACTTGGGGGAGAATTACCATCTTAATATTAAATCTTCTATTTCTTGAACATAGGATATCTCTCCACTTATTTAGACCTTTGTCAATATCTTTTTGATGATGTTTTAATAATGTTTTATAGTTTTCAGTGTTCAACTCTTGTGCTTCTGATTACATTATTGTTAGTATATAGAAAAAATATTACTTTTATATCCTGCAAATTTGATTAATTAATTTATTAGCTCTAAATGTGTGTGTGTGTGTGTGTGTGTGTGTTGCATGTGTGTAAAGTTGCATTATTTTAAAGAAAAATAGGACCACATATTTGGTTTCCACACTTATGCCTCCTCCCAGTTAAATGTCTTAAAAGAGTTCTGCGCTTTTTCCAGAGGAATAGAATAAAAATTCACCCTTTTTAGAATCTTTGGACAAGAACACAATGACTTCCTTTTACCTCAATTCTCATTCTCTCCAGTGACTCATAAGACACCCAAACATTACATACTGAAGAAACTCAATTAATAAGATTCCTACCTTTGGGGGCCAGTAGGTGGCATAGTGGTTAAGGTAATTATGGTGGTTAAACTCCCATATGGCCCACCATGATTTGAGTCCCACACCTGTCAGCTTGAAAATCATGTGGAGTGCCATGGAGGAGATGGGTACACCTGCCTCATGGTGCTGGGCACCAGTACCGTGCCCTTGGTTACTGTAGCTTCGGAAATCTGGAGGTAGAGAGGCTCATTGGAGGGTCTGCACCAAGCAGCTGCAGTGTCCACAGGCAAGAATGCTCGCAGACCAATGAGAGTGGGATTTCTGCTTGTGCTTTGATCACGTGAGTATATGCAATGGGACCCCGCCACCGGTGACATACCTGGCTAAGGAGTTCTCAAGAAATGTGCTGCTTTCCTGCTGCTCCTGGAGAAAGGACCCAGACTCCAGCTCCCACAGGTGACAATGATTCTCTTGACCTTTGTCCTCGCCGTGGTGCTCCTGCTTGGTGGACAGTAACATCACTACTGCTGGCCAAAGTCACTGGACCTACAATCTGAAATACCACAACTGCTCAGCCATAAATTACTTCAACTGTGGAAACATCAGGGAGTGTCCTTAGGAAATCAGGCACTGTCTGAAGATCTCCATCCTTTCTCCCATGGTCATGGAAGCCATAGCACCTAAATAGTCGAGCAAACTGCTTCAGGCTCTGTGTCTTTCTGACTGAATTCCCTGGATACTGGATCACAGAATCTATAAGAGCCTTGGCCAAAACTGTGCGAATGCCAGGATTATTGATTATTTTCTTGTCAGAAGGCTTCTGGGAAGACATTTCAATGTCAGAGGTTGAGCTTCCACCCACACTCAGTATTGTTGAGATGTTCCTCAGAGGAATAGATGCATAGACACATGGAAAATAGTTGAGAACCCAGGATCAGCCCCACACAAACATGCCCAACTGATTTTTGGAAAAAGGTACAAAACTATTGATAGAAGAATAGTAATATAATACTTCAACGGCCATAAGCAAAAATGAACCTTGACCTCAGACCTTATCCAGAAAGAACTCAAATAGATCATAACCTTAAATGTAAAGAGGGGGACTCTCAAAGGTTTTGAGTAAAAATCACATAAGAGAAAATCTTCAGGATCTAGGGCTAGGTAGAATCTTAGACTTGACTCTAAAGCATGACCCATGAAAAGTGAGTTTGGTAACTTTGAACCTCACCATTTCACAGTCTTCTCTACTGTGATTGATTCTGTGAAGAGGAGGAGAGTGTAGGCTACAGACTGTGAGGGAAAACCTGTGAACCACATGTCTAGTCACACACTAATATCTTGAACACATAAAGAACCCTGCAAATTCAACAATGAAAGTCCAACCATTATAATTTTTAAAAAGTCTAATGACATAAAGAGATATTTCACCAAAGTGGATTCACAGACAGTAAGTACACGTGCATATTTTTCATGTCTTTACCTACAAGGGAAATGCAAATGAAAACCACAGGTATCAATAATCATAGTAACCGTAATGAAGAGTAGTGACAACACCAAATGTTGGTGAAGGTGCAAAGAAGCCAGAGCCTTCTTACATTTCTGGTGAGAATGAAAAACAGTACAGTCAATATGGAACACAGTGTGGAAATTTCTTTAAAAACTAAAAATATAACTATAATACATGCTGAAAATTGCACTGCTGGGCCTTTTCCCAGAGAACCACAAGCTTATATCCACCCAAAGACATGTGCGTGGATGTTCATAACAGCTTTATTTGAGTACCTATAAACTGTAAACATTTCAGTGTCCTTTAGTGAGTAAAGGGTTAAACAAACCATGTATGTTCATACCACAGGCTCTTCAAGATTTTACTTTAAAGTAGTACATGGGAATTCCACTCATATTTCATTAGCCAAAGCAAGCCATATGGCCAAGATTGCCTTTCAGTGATCCAGGAAAACACAGAGCTCTTTCAGAAAAGGTAGCAAATATTTGTGAATTATAATACAGACATCCAGATCAAGGAACTGATAACAGTGGGAAGGAGTGTCAGATTCACTAAACATAATGAAAAAGTATCTCCTTTTCTCAAGGAGGGGATGAGGAAAAGGCTAAACCTATGTGTAGGCATGCAGAGGAACACTAAATATAGAAAAGCAAGATTTTTTTTTTAGAAAGAATTATTTATTTTTAAGTATCACTTTTCTCTTTCCTTCTATCACAATGACTCACAAATTTCAGATAGAGACTCCTACCCAACTAGGTTCCGCAGTAAATATGACTGAGGGCACAGATGCACCCAACCTAAGATGGGCAAGTGATATGGTAGAGACATACAACTCTGGCAAGTGTAGGTCATCGATATTTTGGGCATATTTCTTACAAAGCATAGCCTAATCCTGACTGATAGACCTAGTTTTCCAGCCTTTTCCAAAAGAAATACTTGATAGTTGAAGAAAGTATTAAGAAAGAAAATAGCATGGAAAATATTTTACTATCTGGAATTTGGGATGAAGATTCCTCTCCAAGGAATGGGAAAGGTTAGTGACAGCTTCAAGATCAACCCTTTCTTACCACTATGTTCCTATAAGGCTTTCAAACAGAAAAGAAAATAATATATAACAATGGTGTTATCAGTGAGCACAGGGGACATGGTTTATACTTTTGTGAAAGGTGCCAAGGATGCTCTTTCTTTTTCGGATGGGGGTGACCCGAGAGGAAGGTAGCATAATAAATTTGCCTACTCCCAAAAGTTTTAAGATTGCTCTTGAACAGAACTGCAGGGTAATATTATTTCTTGGATTATCACAAGGAGAAGAAAGATGTTTAAAAATGCTGAATTGATCTGGAAATATTACCTTCAAAGAGTAGTGGGGGATTGTCTGAAAAAGCTCTATAATTATATTGTTCATAAAATAAAAATATGATTGACATTTATTTTATAGAAGTAAAATACTCTTCCCAATCATGGATTCTGTTTGTTCTGGTGGATGTTATCTTTGACATTTGAGGTTACCACACAGACATTTCTTCAAAAAAAGGTGTGAAAATTAAGAACATGAAAACAAAGGGAAGTATATCTTTCTGATAATCCTTTGTGTTTCAGGAATTTGAAATTATAGATGAGAACACAAAAATAACAAATTTAAAAAGTATGTTATAAAAGTCTCACTTACCTTATAGATCATAGAAGGAGGCTGAATCACAAAGGTCTTTCTGGTTCCTTTTTAAGAATTCTTTATTTAATTTATTATTATTATTTTAAAACTTGCTATAGGACATGTGTGCTCACCAGAAAAAGAGAAAGTGAGAAAGTAAGCTGCCAGGTCTAGGACTGAAATCACCATTGAGAGGGAGTCTAAAGCCTCAGCCACCATGCCACCTACTGGTCTCCCTTCTGGTTCTTTAAAATCTGCTGTTCTGAGCGCCAGCAGGTGATGTGGTAGTTAAGGCGCTAGAACCACATGGCCAACTGTGGTTCCAGTACTGGACCTGTTGGCTTGTAAAATCACACTGGGCACCTGTGCACGTGTGCCAAAAATCCTAGGAGAAAAATGGAGGAGAAGGGATTGTAGTATGGTCATCCCCCTTGGGAGGGAGTTGATTTCTCACTTTCCCTTCACCATCACTCTCTGGTGAATGCATGTGCCCTATGACAAAAACCTAAAATACATACATACATACATACAAACCCTGCTATTCTGGGCCAGTTGATGGCATGGTGGTTTAGGTTGCTGGATCCCACATGGCTGACTGTGCAATTTGAGTTTCTGAACTGGCAGCCTGAAAAACATGCCAGGCATGTGTGCGTGCATTCCCAAAACCCTATGAGTAGAACGGAGAAGGGATTGTGTCATTGACATTGTCACTGAGGGGTGCTTTTTTTAGTTTCTTTCTCTTTCTCTCTGGCAAGGACATGTACCCTACAGCAAACTAAATTAATTAAGTAAATAAATCTGCAGTTGTAAATACAATAAATCTTCCTTGAATTTTCTAGCCCAGGGTGATGAGGTACAGCTAACTATAAAATTGACTAAATATTAAAGGCAATAATCTGATAACATAAGTTATGTTCTATTTTTTCTGCAAAGAATTTTCTGAATTGAATCACAGAATCAATTGCTACTTCTCCTGGGACATAAGAACTTAAAGAAACCACATAATTTTTTTCAGGTGAATTTAATGGCTCTGCAGTGACTATAGGGTTGGACATTTATTGAAAATCAAAGATTCTGGAAAATCAATCCTTTTCCCAGAGTAGTACTAAATCATACTTTCTACAAAAAAGATACTACATCTCAAAGATATTTATTTATCAAAAGTTATCCTATGTACCTACTCTAATATTTCAAAATGTCTAATGATTGAATGATATTATTAAATGTACATTAGCCTTACCATGATTGATACTGTCTTCCTGTTAAGCTTGTGGGTGCATATACTCATCTATGCACTCCTGAAGATAGTAAGCAAATAGATGATAACAATTCACACTGTGCCAATTTCTGCTGTTGTGAAATAGCATAATTGACCTGAGGCTTTCACATTAAGCTGAAGTGTATGAAATGATTTACCCTTGATTTTAATAAATTTGATATTCTCACTTGGAATACTAAGCACTCAAGACATTACTTTTTGTTTTTTTCTTTTTCAGTTCCTCATAGAACTACCATAGAGCATATCTATCTTTTTATCTGCTGTCTTTGATATAAATAGTGATTGTAAAACATATATCTAAAATGCATAATTAGTCTAAGATGTAATTGAGTAGGGCAAAGTATAGGTTTACCATGTACCTATTTAAGAGTAACAATTTCTGTGGGACCAGTAGATGGTGTAGTGGTTATGTCGCTTGCTGGATTCCCACATGGCTGACTGGTTTGAATCCTGGAGTCGGTGGCTTGAAGATCAGATCCGGTACATGTGTGTGTTTGTGTGTGTGTGTGTGTGTGTGTGTGTTTGTCCAAGGTCCCAGGAGGAGAATAGAGGAGAAGGGATTGCGACATGGCCATCACCCCCGGGTGGTGATTTCTCGCTTTCTGTCTCTCTGTCTCTCTCTGTCTTTCTGGAGAGCATACACGCCCTATAGCAAAAACTTCTCAAAATAAAAAAGGAATAACAATTTCTCTAACACTTATCCATTGTTACTTATCCATTGTTACTCTAAAATTATGTACTCTGAGATTTTCTGAGAATTTCTACTTGAAATACCAGCTTCTGCTCACCTCCATCTCTGTCTTATTTTCTGCCAAATCCTAAATTCTGGTTGCAAGACTTTGTGATGTGAAATCAGACCCAAACTATTCAGGTCTTTTGCTTACATCTTTGATTTTTTTTTTAAAAGATTAATTTCTGTGCTGCAATTAAAGTTTTCATGCTTTTTAAATTTGAAACATATTAATTGGATGTAGGTGCAGTGTTATTTTTCAGTACAGAAATAGAAAAGTCATCATCAAATCAGGATAACTAGTGTTCTCATCATCTTGAACATTTACCATTACTGCATGTTGAGAAAATTTTAAATGCTCTCCTGTAGCTAATTTGAAATGTACAACAAATTATTGTTAACTACAGTTACCCTACTATGTTATTAAATAGGCAAGGATCACATCTTATTTTTTTTTTTTCGTGTGTTCCAGATTACCTAAGTCAATGCCATGTACTTCAAAAAATAGTTTGAAGTTGATTGTTTTATGTGAAATAGTTGTCTTTCAGGGAAGAATTGGAATAAATAAATATATGTTTCTTTCCATTTATCATGCAAAGTGCAAATGAGTATCCTAATGTAGTCTGAGAGGAATAATGTCTTTTCTTTTAAGTTCTTAGAAGTAGGAGTCAGGTTTATGTACATTTTATGTTGAAAGGTAGGGGTTCAAAACTCAGTCACTTGAAAACTACTACACATATTCCTGTATAATAGTTCACTTTTTTCTGTAACAGTTTTATTGGGTTGTAACTCATATACCGTAAAAGTTATCTGTTTAAAGTGTACAGTTCAATGACCTTTAGTATACTCAGAGCCATATGACCACTAGCACAATCAATTTTAGGATATTTTGTCATCTTCTAGAAAAACTTTAGACCTTTAGAAGTTACATCTAATTTCCCTCCTTGCATTCAGTTTCAGGTGATAGCTAATCTATTTCCTGTCTCTACACATTTGCCTGTTGTGGACATTTCATATAAATTGAATCTTCTAATATGTGATCTTTTGTGTCTGACTTATTTCACTTAGGATAATATTTTTCAAGGTTAAGCCACGTACTTCAAGTTAAGGTTAAGCCATGTTGAGGCATGTATCAATACTTTATTTTATTATATTGCCAAATATCATTCCATCATACAAATTTACCACATTTTGTTAACCCAATCGTTAACCTAACATTTGCATTATTCTTACCTGGGGGGCTATTATAAGTAATGTTGCTACAAACATTCATGTACAAGTTTTGTGTAGATATATGTTTCATTTCTTATGGAGTAGTGGAATTGATGAAGCGTACGGTAACTGTGTTTAATCTTTTTTATTTTTGGAGAGGTTTTTGCTATAGGGCATGTGCGCTCGCCAGACAGACAGAGAGAGACAGAGAGACGGAAAGTGAGAAATCACCCCCCAGGGAGAATGGCCATGCCGCAATCCCTTCTCCTCTGTTCTCCTCTCGGGATCTTGGGCACGCACACACACGCACCCGGCGTGAGTTTTAAGCCACCGGGTCCGGGACGTGAAACGCGGTCGACTATATGGGAATCCAGTGACATAGCCATTACATTAACTGCTGGTCCCTTTAATCTTTTGAGGAACTGTAAGGTTAATTTCTGACATGACTGCAGTATTTGCATTCTCACCCAGCAATAAATGAGGGTTATGGTATCTTCACGTCTTCCTATCTGAACAGGTCTCATTATTACTATATTATTATTATTTTATGCTGTTGGATTCAGGCTTTAGCCTTCTCTGAGAGAGGAAAGTAGTGAAATGTGCCACCCTTGGGCACTTGTAACTCTTATGGCTTTATATAGATTTGCCTACTTGGCACCAGGCTTGCCAAGGAGCAGGTGTTTTATGGGAAGAAGAAGGCACCCAGAGCAAAAGGCTTGGCAAGGAGAGTATGGACCAAGTTTCAACCTCCATGGATCCTCTCACCCAATGCTTGAGCTACAAACCATATACTGTACCCCTAGATAGAGAAGTTATTGGATCAAATGTTCCTGGGTGCAAATCCTGCCTCTGTCATTTACTATTGTAGTTTTATGGCCTTGGACAAATTAGTTAATATCTCAAAATCTTAGGGTCTTTGTCTGTACAATAGAGATCATAGCTATCTCATAGAAATGTTGTGAGGATTAAACAAGGTAAAGTACGTTAGATACTCAGCACAGTACCTCAGACCTCAATAAACAGGGACTTATTATATTTTTTTTAAAAAGATGGTATTCATGGGGCTGGCAGGTGGCATGCCGCATAAAGACTCTAGATTCCCACATGACTGACTGTAGTTCAAGTCCTGGACCTGGTGACTTGCTTTCTTGCTTTCCCTCTCTCTCTCTCTGGTCAAATTAAAAATAATAATAATAATAATAACAAATGGAATTAAATAAATAATTCTTTAAAATAAAAAAAGAGAGGGTGATCCAAACTTAGATCCAAGATGGTAAGATTGACTAAATGTTCTACATGCTGGGCCCTCTGCAGAATTATTTTGTTCTTTATAACACTATTTGCATCTCAGCTTATCATTTACTGTTGATTAAGGCCAACCCCAAAAGCTATATATAAAATTTGTGATGTTAATCTGTTAGAGATACAAGTGATTTCTGTCTGTAAGAATAGATAAATCCAAAGGGTACTGTTCAGTTGCCCAGTAGGAAGTTAATTAGTTTTGATTTAACCTAGGAATTTCCATCTAACATTGTTTCAGCACCTGCGTACATAGTTATCTTGAATTCCCTTCCAGCTAGCGTTACCATCCTGTTGGTGCTCACATTAATTTATGTGAGAATCATTTTTTAAAATCATACTTGGTCAACTGCCTTAGTGCATGGGGCTGGTTCCACTATTAGAATATGCGTACTACCTCCCTTCTGTGATTTCTGCATTTGCGAGAGGCCCTGAAATTCCTAGATCTGGGAGAAGCCCAGGTCATTACTCAGTTCCTGGTTTATCTTTTCTTCTGTATTGAAAGGGAAACAGGTTCATTGAAGACTTCCAGTTACTACCTGTCCTTACCACCTTCTCTGGGCTTTTTTCTTCTTCCAGCAGGTAGTTAAGTAAGCTCACCTTCTGCCTGAACTCCAGAAGTTTTCATGTTTGAAAGGGTTGACTTTCACTGTAACACACATACAATGGTTAGGGAAAATAAGCAAAGAGTGAATTACAGAGAGTTCAAGTTCTTAAAAAAGTCCTTGTCAGGTCTGTCCCCACCTGTAGTCTCCATTCTGTATTTAAATGAAAATGAGCCTGCTCTGTTTTCAGCTAGCCTCTTTCCTTTTTTTTTTTTTGAATGCTTTGAAAGTTCCCTTGGGAGTTTCAAATCATCCCTTCCAGCACCACTCTTTTATTCCCAAGGGATGAATTATCAAACTCTCCACCCTCTTTAAGAAAAGTGTTAACTAGCCTGCCATTCAAATTACCCCAGACCTTGAAAGATATTTTTTTCCTTTGAGGGACACTCTAAACTGTTGTCTCTAACCTTAAGGTCCAACCACCTGGCTTAGTCCACTTCTTTCTCTCAGCAAGTCAATTTAGGTCATTGCCTAACAGAAACCAGGCTTGAATGACCTGTTGAGCAGAGAGGTTCTCAACTGAGAAGTGAGAGGTAGAGGCATGGGTTTCAGGAAGATGAGATTAGAATAGAATGGGTGAGGGAACGGGCATGTCAGTGTTTTTTAAAGGAAATATGCTTTGTTATATTTTCATATTTTAAGCATTTAAAAAAATTAATATAGTTAGGGCCATCAGGTGGCATGGTAATTAAGGCTTTGGATCCCATATTGCAATTTCATTGTTTGAGTCCTGGACCCAGAGGTTTGAAAAACAGCCCTGGCACATGTGTGTGCATGTCCAAAATCCTAAGAGGAGAATGAAGAAGGGAATGTGGTGTGGCCATCCCTGCTGTGGGTGATTTCTCAATTTACCTTTTTCTCTCTCTCTCTCTCTGGTGAGTGCTCATACTCTATGTCAAAAAAATCCTATAAATAAATAACAAATAAGTATTTTATTGTATAAATTGTAGGAAAAAAAATCATAATAAAACAGGCTGGTGGTAAGGAGGAAAAAGCTAGCAAATGGAAGTGGGTAAGGGGACTGGAGTCTCTGCTTCTGTGGCTAGATGGAAAAACCAATCAAGGCAGAAAATTCCCTGCCTAAAGTAATGTAGGCAGGAGATTGCTAGTGGAGGATGGCCATGCTGCAATCCCTTCTCCTCCATTCTCCTCTTGGGATTTTGAGCATGTATACACACACACCCAGCATGAATTTCAAGTCCCTGGGTCCAGAACTCAAACCATGATCAACTATGTGGGAGTCCGATGCTTTAAACAATATGCTACCTACTGGTCCCATGACCTAGAATGTAACTGTTGGGGACTTTCAATCACTTTCTCTCTCACATTTGGCCCACTCATATCTCTTGGTAATGTACGTTCACTTTTACTTGATACACTATCCTTTCCTTTCACAGTTAGTGTGTTTCATTTTTTTGTCTGAAACACCAAGAACCTGGGTGTCATCACAGAAGCCATCCCACAACAGTGCTAATATACAGAAGCTGCTGTAATCCTCTGTGGTGGGATGAGTGAGCAGTGGAATTACTGCAATCTACTAGCATTTGGCCCACTCATATCTCTTGGTAAATGTACGTTCACTTTTACTTGATACACTATCCTTTCCTTTCACAGTTAGTGTGTTTCATTTTTTTGTCTGAAACACCAAGAACCTGGGTGTCATCACAGAAGCCATCCCACAACAGTGCTAATATACAGAAGCTGCTGTAATCCTCTGTGGTGGGATGAGTGAGCAGTGGAATTACTGCAATCTACTAGAGATCACAGATTTTGATATGCATCAAAAAGGGACATAAATGCTTACATTCGCTGAGCAATGTTGTAGGATTTTGACAAAGCCTTGGTAGAATTATATCCTTCTATGGCTTCAGATTCTCAAAGGAGTTCAAGTAGCCTGACTCTTGATTTTCTAATCTGGATAAAGGTAGGCTGTAGCATGCAAAAGTCTCCAACCGTATTCTAACTTTCTCTGGAAGATTTTCTGTTTCTTAAGCTACAAAACTGGAAATACTATATATTACACTAACCTTTAAATATGTTGTCAAGTAATAAACTAGTATTTATAATGGTTCCTGAACTCTTTGGATGAAATATGGTGTCCATCACAGAGTGTGTGTACATACATACATAATATTTTAAGGAAAGATTTATGGTAACTCTGACTAGTGAAAGATTGCTTCAGAAAACATCAATCAGCAGAGAGCCAAGTAATAACTTTCCCTGAGGAGGTTTTGGAAGAATTTACATTTGGATTGGATCCCGAGCTCTAAACTTAAATGTATCACCCATTCTTCAGGAAATATTATAGTTATATATAAGATAGTCCATTGAAATCAATGAAACAAATTGGTTTTGGTCTTTTAAAAATTATTATCAGAATTATGTTACTTAAGGGAACAGATTCTGCCTCTAAATTCAGCTTATCCCTACAACATTAAGAACATGACCTCAAATGGGGACCAAGAGGTGGTGTGATGGTTAAGGCACTGGACTCCCACACAGTTGACTGTGGTTCAAGTCCCATATTTGGTGGCTTGAAAATCACTCCAGGTGCTTGTGCATGCGTGCATCCCAAAATCTCAGGAGGAAAATGGAGAAGGGATTGTGGCATGGCCAGTCCCCTGGGAGATGACTTCTCACTTTCCTTTTCACTATCTGTCTCCAGCAAGCTCACATGCCCCACAGAAAATAAAACAAAAACAAAAACAAAAACAAAACAAAACAACAACAAAATTTTGAAATGTAAATATAAATCTCACATGGAGAGCATAACAAAGAAAAAGATTTTGGAATAACAGTTTAACATCAGGTAAAATTCTTCACTTTGGCTTAAGTCTGTTTCAGTTCCCAATAAAACTGGCACATAAGTGTGCGAAAATTACAATTTTCTATACCTTGAGATCAAATCCTCTCTCAGTACTGAAATATTTATGTCTTTGTAGATTCATTGATCACTTTAAAGTGCTTCTTGTGATTCATCTCTTCCATCATTCCTAAGGATAAAGTTAGGTATAGAAAATAATTACAGGAAATAAGTTTGTTAAAGAACTGAAGAAGAGTAATGTTTAAATATGCTGGGATTTAAATACATTCTACAAAAAACTTTTCTTTCCTTACATGAGGAAAATCTTGCAAAAAGATATTCTAAGCTGAATGGATGGCTTTTAGCTCTGGCTGCTGCTTCCTTGGTGTAGGCTGTTTACAGACTCTTGTGTCTCAGTTTCCTCACTTAAAAATGGGAATAATAATTCCAGTTACTTGACAGAATTGGTAAAAATAATTAAATGGGGTAATGTGAGTATAAAGTTGCTAATGTGAGTATAAAGATTATGTGCCCAGCGCATAAGGCTCTATGGTTATTACCATGGTTACTATTTCCGAATGACTGACAAAGTACGGTTGAGGCTTTGAAATATGTCCTGTAAATACAGATTTTGGTATTGTTCTTCTTTCCAGTTGCATTTTACTTGGTGCGCAATGCAGCTATCAAATTTTACTTGGTATAGGATCTAACCACCACATTCCCATCTTATTTAAATCCATACCATACAATAAGCTGTTACATATGTTGTTTAGGTGCTTAGAGATACTTTCCAATGGTTAAGACTATTCAGCCTTTTTGTTGAGAGAGCTGGAAAGGAAATAGTCCACGGAACAAACAGACTGTTTTCTTTTTCTGTTATTGCTGCATCTACAAAAAGCAGAACTCATTTTGGAGGAGCTGATGGGAATTTGGAAAGTACACAACACAGGCAGCACCGCTGAGCACAAGAAAGTCCTGAAGAAGTGAGCAGATTCATTGAAGTCTGAATTCCATTGTAGACAAACAGTCCTATTTGCATGGCCAAATGACTCTTATTTTCCTAAAATTACTCTGAGAATATTTGTAACAGCAGTTTGAATAAACTGACTCACATACCACTGTGATTTAATGTCTGTTTTGCTACTGAATCAGCCATGTTTGGCCAGCCTCACTGCCTCCACATTTTTTTTTTTTTTTTTTTGGTGTTTGTCCTTAAGCTTAGCAACCAAACAAACTTTGAGTGGAATATCAATATTTAAGAGTGAAATATATTGTTAGTTCACTAGCTGTTCCTCAGAGAGACTGAGTTTGCGCAGTTTATGTTTTGCATTTCTTTCTCTTTTACTTATGATATTCTGAATACATGAAATTTTGGCTTTTTTCCCCTCACTATTCATAAGCCTCCAAATACTGCTACAGTCTTTGTGTCTTTAATTCACATAAGATTTGTGTTATGTTAGATATTAGCGAAGATACTAATATAAAAACCTAAGAATTTTGTTAAAGAACAAAAAATTAGCAAGTACACAAAGAAGACATTTGTTTACCTTATGGCTGAGACAAATGAAAATGCCTCCCCCCGTGCTCATATATTTTTCTTTTGACCAAAGAGCCATAAACCTGTTTCTTGATGTGAAATGTTTTAAATTAGGGGGAAAAAAGCTTCTGACTTACTGACAATATTTTTGGAGCTTCAATGAAATTTTATTTTATTTTTTTAAGCTAAGTAATACATGAATAAAGTTGATGTAACTGACTTACTGAAATTTTTAAAAATAATTATTTAATTTTATTTTTTATTATTTTTCAATTTGAGGAAGAAAGCAAGCTTGCAAGTCCAGCGCCTCAACCACCTTGCCATTTTCCAGACCCTGAAAAATGTTAAACAGTGTTTTATGTTATTTATTTTTATAAAATCCTTTTTTTTAAAAAAAATTATTTTATTTAACTTTATCTATTCATTTATTTATTTTTTTTAACTTAACCAGAGAGGGACAGAGTGATAGAGAAAGATAGAAGGAAAGTGAGAAATCAAGCCACCAGGTACAGGACTACAAACCATGGTCAGCCACTTGGGAGTTCAGCGCCTTTAACCACCACGCCACCTGCCGGTCCCTTTATGCTATTTAAAAATTAGGAAAATCATACATTTATAGTCACAAAATTGCACTCGTTTTGACATTGGAAATAATACAAAAGTATTTGCTCCAAACTAATTTTACCCAAACTGAAACTATAGTATTTTTCGAGAAATAAAGCAATCACTGAAACTATAGTATTTTTCGAGAAATAAAGCAAAACTGGAGTAGACAAAGGAAAAGTATAAAATATTTCTGCCTCAGTCCTGGTCCTGAGTGAGGCCCCTTCCATCGATGAGAACCATCAGGGCTGGTAGGGTCTCGCAACATCATTATTTCACACCCTTGTTTTATAAAGAACCTGAGGCCTGAGACTGACTCTGGGTAGTTGCGGGTAGAGCCTAGAGCCTCCACACACCGGGTCTAGGCTCTTCCCGCAACTTCACTAAGGCGAGGCAGCTGTCTGGATGCCACTCCCTTCCAGATGACATTGTACAGGTAACATCGAGCCTCTTGGAACGATGACTGGACAGCCAAGGAGCTAAGGAGAAATGATCTCCCTCTCCTAAGCCCCCATTTTCTCTTTTTTCCCCACTCGCGCGTGCCCAGTGCCCACTCGTGGAAATGCGCGGCCCGCGGGGCTGCAGTGCAGGACGAGGCCTCTGACCGCTCTGCCGACCACCACCTGCGGCCAGAAGCCCCGGTCTGGGCCAGGGGCAGGCCCAGGCTCCCGGGCCGCGTGATGCAGCCCAAAAAAGGCGCAGAGCCGCACGTGTCCCCGGAGCCGGGCCGCCCGCGCGGCCGCCCA
>NW_006204913.1:87529-98479 GCF_000334495.1 Tupaia belangeri chinensis
GTGCGGGGTCGCTGGCGCTGCAGGAGCCGAGTCTGTGGATCGGGGAGGTGGAGCTGGCGCCGGAGGAGGCGCCGCAGGACGGGGCGGAGCCGCGCCGCGTGGACACGTTCTGGTACAAGTTCCTGAAGCGAGAGCCGGGAGGAGAGTTCTCCTGGGAAGGTACTGGCAGAGGGCGGCTGCAGCGGGCCGGGAGCGGCGTCCAACGCGCACCCCAGGCCTGGGCCTCGACCGCGGCTCGGCCTCGGGCAGACCTGGCGGTCCCTGCGATCTCTTCCCGGGCGCTGTGCCCGTGCCCTCTGCTCGCCCGGGCGCCCCGGGCTGACCCTCCTGCGCTGGCCAAGCTGTCGCTGCCAGCCGTGCCCCGGCCCCTTGCTCCCTAGATTTATGCAGTGTTCCCGCCCTTCTTGCCTCTGCGGTCGTCGACCTGCGACCTCGTTCCCACACGCCCGGCCCCGGCTTCTCCCAGCCTTGCCAGCGTCGCGAGCCAACTTCCTTCGTCCCCGCGCGGTCCCTGGCCACTGCGCCGCTGCTGGTTCCACTGTCATTGTTCTTAGTGCCCTCATTTTCTTGCCCTAGTTCACTTTAAAATGACCCAACTAGTCAAACGAACCTCTTCGCTACCCTTAGATGGCAATGTGGTGCTTACTGTATAGAGTTTTGCTTTTCTTAGATTTTGAGAATCAACTCATGGAAAGACATTAAAGTGTTTTCCTTTTAGGATTTCTTTTTTACCCCAGCTATATGACAATTAAGAAATGACCCGATTTCTTAAAGTATAAAAACAATACATGCTGGTTGTGAAAAGCAAAGCTATAAAGAAAAGTACAAAGTAAAAATAAGTCTCTTCCACACATCTTAAGCACACTGCCTGCATATTATATATATGATGTGTATGTATATGTATGTATATATTTTTACAAAAACTGTATGAGGTTATTCAGCATTTTGCTTTTTCTCGCTTCACATCTGTTGTGGTAAGCTTTCAGTATCATTACATGGAGATGTATTTCTTCTTTTAAATGGCAACCAAGTATCTTGCATCTACCAATGTATATTTGTTTGTGGCTTTTAGTTTTCTTCAGTTATGAACAGTAATAGCTTAATTAGAATTAGGAGTACAGAATTAACTTTGAGCATGTGTGAGTTTGTCTGTAAGGTAGTTTGAGACCTGTGTGATCCCCTTCTTCCAGTTCTTCTGCAAATGGCACTTTGAGCATCTCTGCCTTTGCCTGGAGTATTTGGGCTTCCAACTGAAGCCCCCACATGGCATCATCCAGCTTCTCTTGAGCAGAGTTGGGTTTTTGTTTGTTTGTTTTCTGTGAGCCTTCCCCAATATCTGATCTTTCTTTTTTCATTATATAAATATCATTTATTATGTTGGAAAAATGTTAGATTCACTAACTTTTTATACATTTTGTACTAACTTATTTGTATTTACCACAGTAGATTTGTTGATTTAAAAAAAAAAAAAAATCCCTGAAAGCTTTTACTTCAGGTTGGTTTTGCTTTTAATTTAAATTTAATCACTGTGTATTATTACAATATACCAAATAAATTTTCCCATACTGAATACACTGTTTATTGGTTTGGTCAAAGATAATACCATACATATTATCATCAAATGGTAATTTTCCTTTCTGTCGCTTAAATGTTTTGCTTCTTTCTTTTTCTTCTTGATTCCCTCCCTCTTACTCTCCCCCATTTGCCATCTTCCCATGCTGTATCTGGTATCCACAGCTGCTCTCCTTGCCTTTATACTTTCAGTTTCTGTTGTATAGTGTGGACATTTGCTGTACATTCAGTGGGGAGATGCAATGCCTCTCTTTCATAGCGTCACTTGCTTGTTTAGCAGTAAATCTTACATGTTCATCCACTTTCTATCAAATGCCAGGATCTCATTGTTTTTCATGGCTGAGTAAGTAGTATTCTGTACTGTATATGTGCCACACTTTTTCAGTTCATTCATCGGTTTGTGGACATTTGAGTTGATTCCATGCCTTAGCAATTGTGAATCATACCACAATAAACATGGATATGCCAGTACTTTTTAACTGGGTGTATTCCTATCCTTTAGGTAGATATCTAGGAGTGGAATTGCTAGATTATATGGTGGTTCTATTTGTAGGTCTTTGAGGGATCTACATTTTGTTCTCTGCAGTGGTTGTACTAATTTACATTCCCACCATCAGTATAGGAGAGTTCCCTTTCCTCCATAGCCTCACCAGCACTTATCATTCTTTATATTTTTAACTTTAGCTTTTCTGACTGAGGGCTAGGTGGTATCTCATCATGGTTTTGAGGTGCATCTTCTGTATGATAAGGGGTTTTTGACATTTTTTCACAAGTTCCTTGGCTGTTCATGTGTCTTCCTTAAAGAGTTGTCTGTTCAGCTCATTTGCCCATCTTTTACAAAAATTTATAGCATTTCTATGCACTAAAGATGAACAGACTAAGTAGAATTGAAGAAATCTATCCCATTTTCAATAGCTAGAAAAAGTATGATACCTAGGAATAAACCTAACCAAATAAGTCAAAGAGTTCTACAAGGAAAACTATGAAAAACTAAAAAAAGAAATAGAAAAATGAAACAAAAAAGTGGACAGCATCCCATATTCCTGGATTGGAAGAATTAATATAATAAAAATGCCAGTTCTACTCAAACTAATCTATATATTTAGTGCAATCCCAATCAAATTACCAGAGACATTCTTCACAGATGTAGAAAAAACAATCATAAAAAAATGTCTGCAATCATAAAACTCCCTGCATTGCCAAAGCAATACTATGCAAAAAGAGTGGAGTAGGAGGCATCTCACTTCCTGACATCATAATATATTACAAAGCTGTAAAAAAAGGGGGAGGGACCAGCAGTTAGCACGGCTATGTTACTGTACTCCCATGTGGTTGACTATGGTTCGAGTCCCAGACCCGGTGGCTAAAATTCACATCGGGCTCGTGTGGGTGCATGCCCAAGATCCTGAGAGAATGGAGGAGAAGGGATTGTGGCATGGCCATCCTCCTGGGGTGTGATTTCTTGCTCTCTCTCCCTCTCTCTCTCTCTCTCTCTCTCTTTCTGTGTGTTTCTGACAAGTGCACGTGCCCTATAGCAAAAACCTCTCCAAAAAAAAAAAATAGTAATCACAAAGCTGTGATAATCAAAACACTATGGTACTGGCAGAAAAACAGGCACATAGACCAATGGAACAGAATAGAGACCCAAGAAATAAACCCTAAAACATACAGCCAACTGATTTATCAATTTGACAAAGGGCACCAGCCAATTCAGTAGGGAAAAGAAAATCTCTTTTGAAAATGGTGCTGGAAAAACTGATTATCCTCCTGGAGAAAGATGAAACTGGACCCCTATGTCTCACATTTAACAAAAATCAACTCAGAATAGATCAAAGATTTAAAACTACAACCTCAAACTATACAACTACTGGTGGAAAAACACAGGGGACATTCTTGGGGACATTGAGGCGAGACTTCTTAAATAAAACCCCTAAAGCACAGGTAATAATTCCAAAAATAGATAAGTGGGATTACATCAGATTAAAAAGCTTCTGCACAGCAAAAGAAACAGTAATTAGAGTGAATTGACAACTCTTGGAATGGGAGAATGCATTCGCAAACTGTGCCTTTGATAAGGAACTGGTAACCAGAATGTACAGGGAGCTCAGGCAGCCTACTTGGAAAATAAACAAACAGACAAAACAAAAAACATTTATCTGTTCATTTTAATTAAAATATAAATGTTACAAAAAAAGGTCATTCCTTTCCCTAGTCTTTCTCCTTTCCTGTTTTTAGCTTTCCTGAGAATCCTCAAAGCTCTGAATAATTTATGTTCCTATTTCTTAATGTATCAACTTTAACTTTTAATTTTGTGACAGTTACCATATAAATTACCTACTCTTTTTTATTAAAATTAGGCAGTATCTATTGACACCTGCTGGATTAATGTAAAATTAACCATCACACTCGCTATAAAGTATGAGGAATTGAGCTTGTTGATTATCTTTCTTCTCTACTGATTTTTATATTTTATTTTAAATGATACATATACAACTATTGACTTTCTATAGAAAGTTCATTATAAATCTATTGTATAAAAGGTTACTCTTGTGTAAGAGGATAAGAAAAGAAAAAATCCTACTTATGCATTACTTTTCCTTTTCTCATTTTGGTTCATCATTATTTCTGCATTATTACATAATGTATATTCTGTGACTATTGCTGTACTTTTTTGCTTTAAGTTCATAGGATGATTCTAAAAATTTCTAAGTTAACAAAGAGTGTTATGAGTAGCAGGGGAGTTTAAGAGGAGTGATTCTGGAACCAGATTGCTAGGGTTCACCAGCTAGGGTGTGACCTGCAGAAAGTCACTGTGCTTTTGTTGAAAGAACAGAATTGCCTAATAAATAAACTTTATTCAGTGTAACAGGACATCTATTAGCAACTTAGAAGATGTGTGTTATATGTTAAATAAAACTTATATAAAAAAACAAAGCCGTAAGATTAAAAAGTTATTATTTTTACTCTATTACTTGGCAACCAAGTTGTACAATTAAACTCATCAAAAAAAGGAAACAAGATTTTTTTTTTTTTTTTGGAGAGATTTTCACTGTAGGGGGCGTGCGCTCGCCAGACAGACAGAGAGAGACATAGAGACAGAAAGCGAGAAATCGCCCCCCAGGGGGGATGGTCACGCCGCAATCCCTTCTCCTCCATTCTCCTCTCGGGCTCTTGGGCACGCACGCACACGCGCCCGGCGGGAGTTTTAAGCCACCGGGTCCGGGACACGAACCGCGATCGACTACGTGGGAGTCCAGCGACATAGCCATTACGCTACCTGCTGGTTCCCAGCAAGGAAACAAGATTTTTTTTTTTTTTTGGAGAGATTTTCACTGTAGGGGGCGTGCGCTCGCCAGACAGACAGAGAGAGACATAGAGACAGAAAGCGAGAAATCGCCCCCCAGGGGGGATGGTCACGCCGCAATCCCTTCTCCTCCATTCTCCTCTCGGGCTCTTGGGCACGCACGCACACGCGCCCGGCGGGAGTTTTAAGCCACCGGGTCCGGGACACGAACCGCGATCGACTACGTGGGAGTCCAGCGACATAGCCATTACGCTACCTGCTGGTTCCCAGCAAGGAAACAAGATTTTTTTTTTTTTTTGGAGAGATTTTCACTGTAGGGGGCGTGCGCTCGCCAGACAGACAGAGAGAGACATAGAGACAGAAAGCGAGAAATCGCCCCCCAGGGGGGATGGTCACGCCGCAATCCCTTCTCCTCCATTCTCCTCTCGGGCTCTTGGGCACGCACGCACACGCGCCCGGCGGGAGTTTTAAGCCACCGGGTCCGGGACACGAACCGCGATCGACTACGTGGGAGTCCAGCGACATAGCCATTACGCTACCTGCTGGTTCCCAGCAAGGAAACAAGATTTTTTTTTTTTTTTGGAGAGATTTTCACTGTAGGGGGCGTGCGCTCGCCAGACAGACAGAGAGAGACATAGAGACAGAAAGCGAGAAATCGCCCCCCAGGGGGGATGGTCACGCCGCAATCCCTTCTCCTCCATTCTCCTCTCGGGCTCTTGGGCACGCACGCACACGCGCCCGGCGGGAGTTTTAAGCCACCGGGTCCGGGACACGAACCGCGATCGACTACGTGGGAGTCCAGCGACATAGCCATTACGCTACCTGCTGGTTCCCAGCAAGGAAACAAGATTTTTTTTTTTTTTTGGAGAGATTTTCACTGTAGGGGGCGTGCGCTCGCCAGACAGACAGAGAGAGACATAGAGACAGAAAGCGAGAAATCGCCCCCCAGGGGGGATGGTCACGCCGCAATCCCTTCTCCTCCATTCTCCTCTCGGGCTCTTGGGCACGCACGCACACGCGCCCGGCGGGAGTTTTAAGCCACCGGGTCCGGGACACGAACCGCGATCGACTACGTGGGAGTCCAGCGACATAGCCATTACGCTACCTGCTGGTTCCCAGCAAGGAAACAAGATTTTTTTTTTTTTTTGGAGAGATTTTCACTGTAGGGGGCGTGCGCTCGCCAGACAGACAGAGAGAGACATAGAGACAGAAAGCGAGAAATCGCCCCCCAGGGGGGATGGTCACGCCGCAATCCCTTCTCCTCCATTCTCCTCTCGGGCTCTTGGGCACGCACGCACACGCGCCCGGCGGGAGTTTTAAGCCACCGGGTCCGGGACACGAACCGCGATCGACTACGTGGGAGTCCAGCGACATAGCCATTACGCTACCTGCTGGTTCCCAGCAAGGAAACAAGATTTTTTTTTTTTTTTGGAGAGATTTTCACTGTAGGGGGCGTGCGCTCGCCAGACAGACAGAGAGAGACATAGAGACAGAAAGCGAGAAATCGCCCCCCAGGGGGGATGGTCACGCCGCAATCCCTTCTCCTCCATTCTCCTCTCGGGCTCTTGGGCACGCACGCACACGCGCCCGGCGGGAGTTTTAAGCCACCGGGTCCGGGACACGAACCGCGATCGACTACGTGGGAGTCCAGCGACATAGCCATTACGCTAACTGCTGGTTCCCAGCAAGGAAACAAGATTTTGTGACATGCCAACTACCATTGGAAGAGAAAGTAATCACTTCTTTATGACAAATCATGTTTAGATTTTTTAAAAGAGAATTATTTTATTATTTGTTATTACTATTATTTAAAAAAATTATTATAAAGCATATGTACTCACTAGAGAAATAAAGAGAAACTGAGAAAGCAAGCTTCTACGTTCGGAACTCAAACTGTGGTCTCCCATGTGACAGTCCAGCTCCCAACTGCTATGCCTGGCCCCTTGTGTTCAGATTTAAAAAAAAAAATGATACCAGAGTTACTTCATATTTGAACTGTAATGTTCTTATACTACTTAATTTAAAATGTCGTGTGTGTGTGTGTGTGTGTGTGTGTGTGTGTGCGTGCACGCGGTATCAGGAAGTGTGGAGGTCAAAGCACTGGATCCAACATATCCAGCTTTGAGGTTCAAGTCCCAGGCACTGCGACTTGAGAATCATGCAAGGCACGTGTGTGCATGGGCCCAAAGTCCCCAGAGGAGAGTGGAGGAGAAGGGATTGTGGCAAGGACATCCTCCCTGGTGTATGAATTTTTACTTTTTCCTCTCTGTCTCTGGCAAGCCCACATTCCCCATAAGAAAAACTAAAAACAAACAAACAAAAAACCTTCAATTTTTAAAAACAGAATGCTCACACCAGTCTTCAAAATTTGTTAGTTTAATTGCTTAATTAATTCATTCTGTTCCATGAATACAAATTGCTTACTCCTTGAAAACCTTTTTTTCCCTTGAAGAATTAGGATTCTTACTTTTCACTAATTTAGAAAAGGACTTCAAAAAGCTCATAGAAAATGAATTAAAATACTAACTTATTTGAGTGCAAAAAAATTTGATATCCATGCATAGTTTTTTTATAAGATGAATTTGTTGCAAGATTTATGGGTCGCTGATCTTGTGTGCTATGATTATGAAGAATTAGAACATCAGACAACAGGAGGGGATAGCAAAGTGAGGTTTATTGAGAGAGAATGGCTTTCTGAGCAGGGAGAGGTTCTGAAAGAGGGTTGCCAACTTGGGGCTGAGTCAAGGCATTTTTATCTCGCAGTCCAAGCAATGAGCTGTCTATCTGATAAGAAACTAGGCTTTAGAAAATATTGGGACGTCAGATAGTCATGACACATTTTTGCATAGAAAAAGAATACATCATGATTTTTCTGATGACCCAATAGTTACATGATAGTGTGGGTAATTTATTACCCCTTTTTTTTTTTTTTTGGGGGGGGGGGGGGGCGCGGGTTTTTTTTTTTTTTTGGGGGGGGGGGGACGGCAGGCCATATCATCTGCATTCTTTGTCAGGATGTAGTTAGCAAATAGAAACTGTTGCCCTTAGCTATAGTTGGTTTGAGCCCTCTTGCAGCCAGCTCATTTGTTTTTGTTTGTTTGTTTGTTTGTTTTGAGAGGTTTTTGCTATAGGGCGTGTGCACTCGCCAGACAGACAGAGAGAGACAGAGAGACGGAAAGCAAGAAAACAGGGGAGATGGCCACGCCGCAATCCCTTCTCATCCATTCTCCTCTTGGGATCTTGGGCACGCATGCACATGTGCCCGGTGTGAGTTTAAGCCACTGGGTCCAGGACTTGAACCATGGTCGACTACGTGGGAGTCCAGCGACATAGCCATTACCCTAACTGCTGGTCCCAGCTCTTCATTTGTTGAAACTGAGCCATTGTGACTCCATCTTGGACCTTTACCCTGCCTTCATGTTTAATATTCCTATCTCTTGCCTTACATTGTCCATGAACTTTAGGAGACTCCTCATGTAGCTTTTAGAGCACTGCTCTAAACCCGAGGCTTTTCTCTAAAAAATTGAACTTGCGTTAGTTACATTATTTTGGATTCTACATCTTTCTCTTCCTTGAATACCTTAATCTATTGGGCTATTGGCAAAGTCGTGATACGTTTTTGTAGAAAGAAACAGAAAAATACACTATGACTTTTCCAACAACCCAATATTTGTTGGATTATATTCTCAACCTTTAACAGGTGGTTTTTTCATGCTATAAATGTTCTGTTCTGGTACTCTTTGAACAGCCATTCTTTTTATGAATACAGATGTTCATCAGCAAGCATAAGCAGATGTGCTGGTTCCCTGTTGGTTAAATTTTTCCAAAAATCTCCTTTAAATGGAAAGAAACTTGTGGCATACTGTTTAATTTGGCAGATTTTTGTGGAAGGGAAAGCTTCCTTCCTGTTGGTTTTCGAAGTCTTTCCTAATTACTTTTTTAAAAATATCTATTTTTCAAAGCTTTTTAAAAGTACTATTTATTTTTATTTTATTTATTTAAATTAATTAATTAATTGATTAAATTTGAACAGAGAGAAAGAGAGAGGGAAGGTGACAAAACAAGCCATCAGGTCCAGGACCTTGACTGTGGTTAGCCATGTAGGAGTGTTCAGCACCTTAATCACAACATCACCTGCTGGCTTGTTTGTTTTCTTATTGATGATTATTAATTTTTTAAAATATGTTTTGTATACAGATTTTGTGAATGACAGTGACTTGCAAAACATTTCCTTCTAGTGTGTGACTTGTTTTTTTGTTTTCTTAAATGACACATGACTGTTTATTTATAGTTTAACTTGTCCCTTTCTTGTAAAATTGGATTTTTGTTTTGGGACTATCTTTTTTCATGATGAAGATACTTTGCTCTTTTTTTGTTTGTTTGCTTTATTAATAATTTTTATTTCTTTTTCTTTTTTTCTCTTTTTTTTAGAGGTTTTTGCTATAGGGCGCATGTGCTCGCCAGACAGACAAAGACAGAGAGACAGAAAGCGAGAAATCACCCGTTGGTGGGATGGCAACACCACAATCCCTTCTCCTCCATTCTCCTCTCGGGATCCTGGGCACGCACACACATGCGCCCGGCATGAGTTTTAAGCCACCAGGTCGTACTGCGATCGACTACATGGGAGTCCAGTGACATAGCCATTATGCTAACTGCTGGTCCCCCCTTTATTAATAATTTTTAATTAACATGATAATTGTTGTAATAGTTAACTTTTTAATTATAACCTGCCACTAAATTGGGCCCCACATGACAGCATCCTAGACCAGGCTTTATATTCTTAGATTTTAATGATCACAAATTCAACATTCAGTCTCTGGGCTGGTCCCAAAGCCTAGTGGATAAGGAAAGCTGGATCTCCCATGGCCAGCCACAGTTGAAGTCCCACCCAGGGAGGTTGAAAGACGCTGGGCACGTGTGTGCCCCTAATCCTAATAGGATGGAGAGATGGTGGAGGGACTGTGGTAAGACCATGTTAGAGGGTGTTTGCCCCCTCCCCCAAAGAGTGCACATGCCCTGTGGCAATTATTTTTTTAAGCTGATGTTTCTTTTTTTAGGAGTAGCTAGAAACACCTGGAGTGAAGACAAATGAGATTTTGTGACTATAAGATAAAAATGTTTATTTTTTTAATGATAAATATCCAATTGTAATAAAAGATATTTTGCACAAATCTATATAATCTAAATGTTTTGGAAGCCAATGACTTCTTTGCATGCATGGTTTTAGTATGTCTAACAGTAACATAATTTATGGAACCATATATAGATGTTTCTAATTCTAATGCTTGTAGTTTCTAGAGAACTATAATGAATGTGAAGGTAAAATATATCTATCTTTTTTTTTTTTTGAGGGGTTTTTGCTATAGGGCACATGTGCTCGTCAGAAAGACAGAGAGAGACAAAGAGACAGAAAGCTGGAAATCGACTCTCAGGGGAGATGGCCACGCTGAAATCCCTTCTCCTCCATTCTCTTTTTGGAATCTTGGACATGCATGCACACATGCCCAGCATAAGTTTAAGCCACTGGGTCCGGGACTCGAACTGCAGTCAACTACATGGAAGTCCAGTGACATAGTCAGTATTCCAACTGCTGGTCCCACATATACATATCTTTAAAGGAGGAATAGAAAACAAAGGATTATATATTTAAAACTGTCACCTGAAAGCTCTGAACTTAAATCCATTTTCTAGAAATATAGGGTCATTTTTTGTTACCAGATGAGAATTTGAGTTGCTGGTTTTTGTTCTTAAGTACTTTGCTGCTAGGATGAATGAAAAGTTAATATTATTCTGTATATATTAAAAGATATATTAAAGTATTTAATATATACATTATATATTTTTTAAAAAAGCAAATTCAACATTTGAATTATCACTATAGTTTACTCCAGTCTTTTTCCTCCCTTACAAAGTGCATTTTTGTGTGACAACAATGTTTGCATTAGAGTAGAACTGAAATATGAAATTTTGAATCTTTAAATAATACATTATAATGTAAGAAGATTAAATAAATCATCATTCAACCTTATGTCTTTAAGATCTATTCTAGGTTTTTCTTGGATAGTACATAG
>NW_006204914.1:0-870 GCF_000334495.1 Tupaia belangeri chinensis
TGTTCCAGAAAGCAGGACTCCCCTTTCATCAAGGTAGTCCATCCTCATGGTGTCACTTAACGGTACAAATGTTTCAGTTTTAGCAAATTTATCTTTACATTACACTCCTACAGGCACTGTGGAATATCACCCTGTTTTTCCCACCTAAACAGTGTTTTTCCTGTGGAAAAGCAGAAGCTTGAAATGGATAGAAGTTCATTAGGCAGACACATTGATACCAACAGTGATGATGCTGCTTCTTAATGGAAAAAATGGTTTAGCCTGGGGGCTAGCAGGAGGAGTGGTGGCTAAGGCATTGGATTCTCACATGACCAACCACAGTTGGAATCCTGCACCTGGCAGCTTGAAAATCACATTAAGCACATATTCTGTATGCCCAAAATTCTGAGAGAAAAATGGAGAAGAGAATGTGGTGTAATCATCCCCTTTGGAAGATGATTTCTCACTTTTTCTTTCTGTGTCTTTCTCTCTCTGGCATGTGCATGTGCTCTATAGAAAAAAAAAATAAATAAATAAAAATAAACATTTTTTTAAAATGAAAATAAAAGGTTTAGTCAAGTTGCTTTAGACAACAGGCAACTCTGTGATAGAAACAGGAATCAATAACTGGGATTTCAGCTCTTTGCCCACCCTGCAACTCACTAGAATCTTGCAAAAGTTTCCCCAACCTCATCAAATTATGGGTAAAATTCCTATTTTCTCGGTTGTATTTCTCTGTTGCAAATAATTTATCTTTATGAGAGGAAGAGAAGAATTATGTTTGTAGTTTATCAGAGAGGACATAAAATCTTTCATTGCATTAGTGATGGTGATCCTAGAAAACTTACTGAATTCCTGCAGTTGGTTGTCCAGGGAGTCTCTCATTTCTGA
>NW_006204915.1:0-286 GCF_000334495.1 Tupaia belangeri chinensis
CGGTTCCTTGAGGTCTTCTCCGATGTCGGTGCTGCCGATCGGGCTGTGCACCTTGGCCGGGGGCAGCTTCGGGATATTGCCCAACCCGAGTAGCCCGATGATTTCCTCGGCGGTGATCTTGCCGTCGGCGGTGATCGCGGCGAATCGCTGCTCGAAATCGTCGATGTCCGAATTGGCTTTGCCGCCAAGGGTGTCAAAGAACGATCTCCACTTGCCGAGCAGCGGCCCGAGGTTCGACATGACCGAGGTGACGTTAGAGAAGTGGATGGGGCCGCCGCTTGCCGCC
>NW_006204916.1:0-1337 GCF_000334495.1 Tupaia belangeri chinensis
ATTAGAAGATACTATGAGTGACTATATGCCACAAAGAAGAGAACAAAGATGAGTTGGACAAATCCCTGGATGCATTTAATCTATCAAGATTGAAAGAGAAGGAGATAGAAAACCTGAATAGACCCATAATGAGTCATGAGATTGACTCAGTAATAAATAACCTCCCAACAAATAAAAGCCCAAACCTGATGACTTCACTTCTAAATTCTTCAAAACTGTTAAGGAAGAGTTAACTCCCATTCTGCTCAAGTTATTTCTAAAGATCCAAAAGGGTGATTCTAAACCTCCCCAAATCATTTTATGAAGCCTCCATCATCCTCATTCCCAAAACCGATAAAGACGTAACAAAAAGGCAAAACTACAGACCAACATCTCTGATGACTATAAATGTAAAACTTCTCAACAATATACTTGAAAATTGTATCCAACAACATATAGAAAAGATTATTCATCACAAACAGGTATGCTTTATTCCAGGGAGGCAAAGGTCATTCAACACACACAAGACTATAAATATAATACACCATATTAACAGAAAGAAAGATAAAAACCAAATGATCATTTCAGTTGATACAAAGAAAGCATTTGATAAAATAAAATATTCTTTCATCATTGATTCTCAACAACCCTGGTACCAGTAGTGCCATTTCTCAACACAATAAAAGCCATTTATGGAAAACCTATAGCTAATATTATATTGAATTGGGAATAGCTGAAAGGTTTTCCACTAAAAACTGGTACTAGACAAAGTTGCCCACTTTGTCCACTGCTTTTCAGTATAGCGCTGGAAGTCTTAGCCAATGCAAACAAAAGCGGAGAATAATATAAAAGGCACTCAAATAGGCAAAGGAAAGTTGAAAATATCTTTATTGGCCAATGACATGATGGTAGACTTAGAAGATCCAAAGTTTCCCTGAAAAAAAGGTTTCCAAGTAATAAATGAATACAGCAAAGTGTCAGGATACGAAATCAACATTCAAATATCTATAGCATTTCTTTATATGGACAAAAAGTTGAATAAGGTACATCAAAAGAAATGAATCATTTTACCATAGCCAGAAAATGTATGAGATACCTAAGGAAGTCAAAAACCTTTACAAAGAAGAATATAAGAAATCTTAAAAAAGATATTGAAAATGACACAAAAAAGTGGAAACATACCCCATGTTCCTGGATTGAATGAATTAATAAAATCAAAATGGCAAGTCTACCCAAACTAATCTATATATTTAATGCAATTCCAATCAAAATACTAGACATATTCTTCACAGATCTAAAAAAGATAATCATAGAATTTGACTGGAATCATGAATAGCAAAAATTAGGACCAGTCATCA
>NW_006204917.1:0-1758 GCF_000334495.1 Tupaia belangeri chinensis
AAAAAAAAATTGAAAATGATACAAAATTGGAAGGACATCCCATGTTTCTATACTGGAAGAATTAATATAATCAAAATGACAATTCTACACAAATAAATCTACATATTTAATGCAATCTCAATCAAAATACCAGACACATTCCTCACATATCTAGGAAAGACAATCATAAAAGTTGTTGGGAATCATAAAAGACCTTGTATTGTCAAAGCAATCCTGCAAAAGAAGAGTGGAGTGGGTGGCATCTCACGCCTTAGCCCAAAAATATACTACAAAGCTGTGGTAGTCAAAACAGCATAGATCTGGCACAGAAAAAGACAGGTGGACAAAGGGGACAGAATAGAGTCCCCAGAAATAAATTCCCAAACATACAGCCAACTCATTTTAGACAAAGGGTACCAGTCAATCCAGTGGGAAAAGCAAAACCTCTTCAGCAAATGGTGCTGGAAAAACTGGCTATCCACCCACAGAAAAATGAATCTGAATCTCTACCTCAAACCATTGACAAAAATCAACTCAAAGTGGATCAAAGATCTAAACCTTAGATCACAAACTGTAAAACTTGTGCTGGAAAACACGGGGGAAACTGGCAAACATTGGGGAGGACAAAGACTTCTTAAATAAGACCCCCAGAGCATAATCAATAATCCGCAAAATAAAAGTGGTATTACATCAGACTAAGATTTTTTTGCATGACAAAAGACACAATAATTAGTGTGAATCCACATACATCAGAAGGGAAATATATTTTTGTAAAGTACCCATCAGATAAGACATTGAGAACCAGAATACATAAGTAACTCAAGCAGATGTCCCAAAAATAGATGATCAACCCTTTTAAAAGTTGGGAAAATGAATTGAAAACCCCACTCTATAACTATGACATACAAATAGCAAATAGGCATATGAAAAAATGCTCAACATCCCTCATTGTAAGGGAAATACATATCAAAACAACAATGGGATACCACCTAATCCCAATCAGAGTGACTAAGATTGAGAAAAAAAATGATAAGGCTGGTGGGGATGTGGTGAAAGGGGAAGTCTCTTACACTGCTGGTGGAAATATAAATTGGTCCAGAAAATGTGGAGAACAATTTGGAGATTCCTCAAAATTCTACAAATAGAATCACCATAAGATATAACAATCCCACTCCTTGGTATCTACTCAAAGGAGAGAAGAATTCTTAATTGGAAAATTCTTGCACATAGATGTCTATTGAGGCATTACTTTCAATTACTAAGAAATGGAACCAACCCAAATGCTCATGAACAGATGAATGGACTGAAAAACTGTGGCACATATACTCTATGAAATACTACTTAGCCATAAAAAAACCAACAAGATTCTGGCTTTTGACAGAAAGTGGGTGAATATGGAAGACTTACAGCTGAGTGAAGGAAGTCAGGCTATGAAGTAGAGACAGTGTATGTCTTCACTTAATATATACCGAAGTGTCTGCATTCCATGACTGAAACAAAATGACTAAAGGATATAGAAATATAGTAAATGGTTGTGAATACCAGATATAGTGTGGGAAGAGGGAAGGTGAAAGAGTAGAGTCTGAGGAAAGACATTAAGGAGAAAAAATAGGAGGCAAAGCATTTGTGGAACAAAGAAATAGTGTATTATCTGTTGAAAATAACTTTATAGTAATGTCAACTGGACTGGTGAGAAGAGTACATGTTGGAATATTCACTTTGCAAGCTAAGTAATGTGATCGAATGTATAAAAGAACTTGAAATAAAAAAGGAAGAAAA
>NW_006204917.1:2628-14771 GCF_000334495.1 Tupaia belangeri chinensis
TAGCCAAAACATACTAAAAAAGAAGAGCAACACTGGAAAGTTCACACCTCCTCGTTTTAAAACTTACTATATAATCATAAAAATGAAATCAATGTGTTACTAGCAAAAAACATAGATATATATTGACCAGTGGAATAAGTTAGAGTGTGTATAAACCCTGTGTATATAGTCAAATGATTTTCAAGAAGATCAGCAAGACTGTTCAGTGGGAAAGGGACAGTCTATTCTAAATTAGCATTGTAAATATTAGATATTCATCTCCCAACTAATGGAATTAAATTAGTTTTCACTATTTATAAAAATTAATCAAATGGATTAACAACATAACATCTTAGGTAGAGCTATAAAACAGAAAGCATACAATAAAAAAGCTTCATGACTTTGAATTTCTTGGATATAATACCAAAACCATAGGCAACAGAAAATATAGATTTATTGGACTTTATAAAAACTAAAGACTTTATTGCATCAAGGAAAATATCAACAATTAAGAGACATCATATGGAATGAAAGAAAATACCTACAATTAATGAATTTGATACCATATTGGGACCAGTAGATGGTGTAATGTTTACATCATTGAACTCACACATGGCTGATTGCAGTTTGAGACCCAGACACTGTGACTTGAAACTCAAGCTGGGCCCATGTGTGTGTATGCTCAAAATTCTAAGGGTAGAATGGAGAAGGGATTGCGGTGTGGCTATCCTTCCTGGGGAGTGATTTCTCACTTTCTATCTCTGTTTCTCTGGTGAGCACATGTGCCCTATAGCCAAAATCTCTCAAAAAAAAAATCTGATACAATATTAATATTTAGTATATGTACAGGTGTTTCTATAGCTCAACAACAAAACAACAATTAAAAGGAATAAATGACTTTAATAATCGTTTCTGAAAAGGAGATATACAGATAGCCAATAAGAACATGAAAAAACAATTCAACAACATTTTTCACTATAGAAATGAAAATATAAGCAACAATAAAATACCACATAATAACCAACAGGATACAAATAATAAATAAGAAGAAAAACAGAAAAAATCAAATGATGGTAAATATGTGGGGAAATTATAATTATTGTGTATTTTTGATGAGAAGGTACTATGATGTAGCCACTGGAAAAAAATTGTATAGCATGATTTCAAAAAAATGAACAGAAAATATCATATGATTCATTTTTGGGATTATGCCTAAAATAATTGAAAGCAGGAACACAAACAAATATTGATACACCATTTTTCATAGCAGCATTATTCACAATAGCCAAAAGGTGAACACAACTCCAGTATCTATTGATGGGTGAATGGATTAACAAAGCTATGTATATACATACAATGTAATATTGTTCAGTATTTAAAGGGACTTATTGTACATTTAAAAATATTTCAAATGATTTTGTTTAATTATGAAATTTAGCAAAACTAAAAAGCAAAATTTAAAACTAAGCTAAGTTTATAAACATGATGTTAACATAATAAATAGTGCAATCATTCAAAGTATGTGCAAAGATTATCTGTTTAAGAAACACCTTGGTAATTTGTTTAAAAAGCAGATACATCAATTCTGCAACAGAGCTATTAGAATCTCTAATTTAGAGATTGTGCCTTGAGAATCTGCATTTTACAAGAAACTTACCTGATTCTGACAATACAATAAATATCGTCAATCATCTGTGTAATAAATCAATTAAATCATTGGGAACGTCAACATATTTTTCTACATAAAAATGCATCATGACTTTCCCAGTGACACAATGTATAGGATATTTCTATAATAATAAAAAAAATCTGTATAGACATTTCCTCATAGGGCCTATTTGAAAATTTGAACATACTTTTTCAATAGTGTTCATTTGAGCTGGATCATAGAAATTATCTTCTTGGTCCATCAGGTGTCATATGGCTGACTGCGGTTTGGCCTGGCATCCTGAAAATCATGCTGAGTATGTGTGAGTGCATGCCTAAAATCTTGAAAGGAGAAGGGAGGAGAAGGGATTATAGAATGGCCATCTCCTCTGTGGGGTGATTTCTCACTTTGCCTCTCTCTGAATCTCTCTGTCTCCCTTCTCTCCGGTGAGTGTAGGTGTCCTATGATATATACCCTCTCCCAACTAAAAAACAGAAAAAAAAGAGAGAAAGAAAGAAGGAAAGAAAGAAGAAAGAAAGAAGAGAAAGAAGAGAAAGAAAATATTTTATTTTGTCTTCGCCATTTATAGTCTATAGTCATTTTAGGCCAGCAGGCGGCATAAAGTTAAAGCACCTATAATCCACATGGTTGACTATGTGGTTCAAGTACTAGATCCAAGGGCTTGAAAATTATGCCAGGTGCATGTGCATGTGTGCTCAAAGACATGAGAAGAGAATGGTAAAGGGATCGTGGCATGGCCATCCCTCCAGGGAGAGATTTCTCACTTTCCCACTCTGTCTGTCTTTGTCTCCTTTGGTAATTGTTTGTATCGTATATCATTTATACATAAATAAATAAATGATAAAATCATTTATATTGTTATAATTATTTTTGAGTTGAAGTCACCCTTGACTCAGAGCTTCCTCATCGGACTTTTCAGCTCTGTATTTCTGAGATTCTATTCTATTTCTATTCTAATTAATTGGTTTAATTTAGGAGTTATCAAGCACAAAACACAGTAACAGCTTTATTAATGGAAGAGGCACCACTGAGCCCAGATACACAAATATGCGTGGAATAAGGAATAGGATGTGAGAAACATGTGAAGAGGTCTTTACACCTTCCCTCCAAACTGTGAGATTTTAAAACCATATAAGAATATCACAAAGGAAATCTTCAAGAGAAGAATATTTAACAATGAGGTGAATCTATTATTGTCAACAACAAAAAGACCAAGTGTACAGGTGTCCCTGCAGACAGAGTTCAACAAAGGGTACAACTCACATGTGAATAGACACCAATCAGAATGCGAAGAAGATCTGAATGGTCAAGTGGGCCAATACTCCACCCAGTCTCAACCACTCAAACAAGAGGCCATATATCAGTTATTCATGATGTTTCATAATACAGATGCTCCTGGATGGCCACAGAATGATCACAGGTAATCACGTATGCAGAACAATCTCAGCAGCACCACATGATGCTAAGCAAAGACTTGAGTCATGCAATCATGAAAGAGTTGGTTTTTCATAGAGGAAGAGTGTCAATTTGCACTTTGGAGATCATGTGTAAAGAAAAAACATGTATAAAAAATAAGTAACACAGGAAAGAAAGATAAACACTTCCAAGGACGTGAAAAAATTTGTAAATGAGAACACATGTTGTATTTGTGGATTGCACTTCTCAAAGCTCCATATATGTAAATTCTTAAATTAGTGACCCAAAATTGGATCTTATTTAAGTAATAATAGAGTTTTGTTTTATTTATTTATTTTTAGAGAGAGATTTTTGCTGTAGGACATTCACGTTCACTGGAGAGACAGAAACAGAGAGACAGAAGGCAAGAAATCACCCTCCATTCTCCTTTCAGAGTTTTGGCACCTGCACACACACATGCCTAACGTGAGGTTTAAGCCTCCAGGTCTGGGACTCAAACCACAGTTGGCTACATGGAACTCCAGAAATATAACCATTAGGCCATATGCTGGTCCCAAGCTTTGTTTTCTGATAGAATATTTTAACGTATTTTCGCTTAATTCATATTTATTTTAATTTTAACATAATTTTGAAACATGTTCAAGAATAGTTATAACTCTTAAAAAGAGCAGTTATAAGGGATTTCTAGGCTTATCAGATCAAAATGTATTATTTATCAAATGCAATTATATTCTATGTTGGTTGACAAATAAAAAAAGAGATCAATGGAACAGAATGTAGTCCTTATTTAGAACCAAATGCATATGGAATTTAGAATGCATTTAAGTTGGGATTTCAAATCAATGCTGAAAATAGAATTTTGCAAAATGGAACATATATGTTGTATGTTGGTTGACAAATAAAAAAGAGATCAATGGAACAAAATGTAGTCCTTATTTAGACCTAAATGCATATGGAATTTAGAATGCATTTAAGTTGGGATTTCAAATCAATGCTGAAAATAGAATTTTGCAACTACTTTTTTGAATAATTTTTTAATTTAATTTTATTTATTCCTTAATTTCAACTATTTTTTTGAATAATTTTTTATTTAATTTTATTTATTCCTTAATTGATTTTCATTTGGCTAGAGACAAGCAGAGAAAGAGAGAGAGAAAGAGAGAGAGAGAAAGTGAGAAAGCAAGCCACCAGGTCTGGGACTCGAACCATGGTCAGCCATGTGGGAGTGTCCAGCACCTTAGCCACCACGGCACCTGCTGGTCCCTAATTATGCACTTATTAAAAAAATAATAGTAAATTTAAGGAACTGGCAGATGGTAAATGGTTACATCACTAGACTCCGCACCTGCTGGTCCCTAATTATGCAGCTATTAAAAAAATAATAGTAAATTTAAGGAACCAGCAGATGGTAAATGGTTACATCACTAGACTCCCACATGGTCTACTGCTGTTCAAGTCCCAAACCTGGAAGCTACAAACACAACAGGCACCTGTGCACATATGCCCAACATCCTGAGCAAAACTGGAGGTGAAAGGATTGTGGCATTGCCATTCCCCTGGTTGTGATTTCTTGCTTCCTGTTTCTACATCTCTCTCTCTGTCTCCCTGGCAAGTACATGCACCCTCTTAAAAAAAAAAAAAAAAAAAAAAAAAAAACCAAAATTTAAAGAAAAAATGAAATTACTCCTATATCAAAATCAATGTCATGTGAATTAAAATGTTATTTATTTATCTATGCTATGAGAGATCAAGAGAGAGACAAACATCCCCAACAAAGTCTTCACATTGTCATCCATGCCCAGCCTGGGCCAGGATTGATCATGGGCAGGGTCATGCCCAGTACATGCAGAGAACCCCAGACCCCTCCATGGGGGTCAGTATCACAGAGAATTGGATGACTGCCAAACCACCGTCAGCCCCTAACAATTTCAACCTAAGGTATAAACCCACAGGAACGCTTTAAAAAATTAAATGCTAAAAAAAGAGTTGAAGAATATTTTGGTGTAAAACTATTTTCAATTTGCCAGATGGCATGTGCACATCACAGAGAGAAAGACAGATAAAATGAGAGAGGAGGATAGTTATGCCATAACTACTGCCTCCCATTTATCCATCCAGTCAGGATTTGGGGCATGCATACACATGTGTTTCATGTATTTTTCCAGCCTCCATGGCAGGATTCAAAGTGCACAGTCAGCAATGGAAGATACAGCTCCCTTAACCACTAAGCCGTGGGCTGACTTAGTGCTGTTTAAATAAGTTTGAAAACCAAAGAAACTATTAATAAAAATAACTGTATAATTTTGGGCAATAATATGAACATCAGTGTTTTAAATACATATTCCAATAAACCATTGATTCAAACGCATATGCCAACAATTCCACAATTACACTGAATACAAGCAAAAATACATATACTTATTATAAAATTATTTGTTATCAAAAAAATTGAAAGCAGCACAAAGAACACAGGAAATACTATTTTTAGTATACCTTTCTAAGAGAGAATAAGGAAGTATGAAGAAAATAGAATTGGTTAGATATATTTAGACTGAAAAGAACTTGGAGATGTTGCATAGCAAAATTAAAACTTCTGCACACATGGAAAGAATACATACATACGTGTACGTGTGTGTATACACTCTTGGATTTGCGAAGGTTTCTACATGAAGACTCTTAAAAAACATATTAAACATATTATATATGCCAGATCTGGGACTCAAACCATGGACCATGTAGGAAGCCAGTGCCTTAACAATCATGCCACCTGTTGGCCACTTAAAACAGATTTTATATATATAGCTGATTCTAGGGAAGAGCCCTGAAAAAATATGCTTAGAGATGAATAGTCTTATTTTTAATTTTATATCATTTTGCATTGTTTTCATTTTGTGAATTATTGTTCTCTATTTTGTCAATTTTTGTTTTTTTAAAAAGTGGAAGAATTACATTAAAATATTTTTAGAGAATTAAAATTAAATCGAATAAAACACTCTACAGAATTAAGTATTTTACATAGTATAATTAAAATAATAAACTTAAGTGATAGCAATCAAGCTAAAAACAAAACTGAGTTTCATTAAAAGTCAAAATATAAATGCATAGATTAACTAAAAATCGGTACAATTATAAAACTCGTTTGCTGAATAACATCAGTTACTATTACATATGCATACAACTTTGTACGTGACATTAAAAAAGAGATTATAAAGCTTATATTCTAACAAAAAAAGAAATTTTTATTATAGGAAGACTATAGAGATCAACTTTTATTCCCACTATTATTCTTTTATTTATGAATAAAAATTAGGGAAAATTATGTACAATAATAAAATAACTTAAACTACATTAGATAGTACTGTGTATGTTTGAAGTTTAGAATATAATACATAGTTACATAGAAATTTTTTTTGAAAATAAAGATGGCATTGCATCTCAGAAAACTTTTAAACGCCAAAAAGAAAAACTCTAATATCAAATGCATTCTTCATGATGAGAGATTCACTAATTTACTTACTGATCAAAATTTATTCGTCCACAGCTTCTTCATGGCATTTTTCATCTCTGAGTTTCTCAGTGTGTAAATTAAGGGGTTCAGCATTGGTGTTATGACTGTATAAAATACACTCAATGATTTGTCAATGGGGAAGGTCTTAGCAGGTCGTGCATACATAAAAATACAGGGAACAAAGAAGAAGACAACCACAGTGATGTGGGAACCACAGGTACAGAGGGCTTTCCACCTTCCTTCCTGACTCAGGTTTTTTAAAGAGTACAGGATAATACCATAAGAGATAAGTAAGACCAGAAATACAGTTGCACAAATTAGTCCTCCATTGGCAGCTACTAGGAGGCCAATAACATAGGTGTCAGTACAGACAAGTTCTAATAAGGGATACATATCACAGAAAAAGTGATCAATGACATTGGGGCCACAGAATGGAAGCCCATAAATAGTACTAAGCTGAATGACTGAGTGCAGAACTCCTCCAACCAAGGACACCACCAGCAACAAAACACACACCAATTGTCTCATGATAACCAAATAATGCAAGGGCTTACAGATGGCCACATAGCGGTCATAGGCCATTACCACCAGAAGAAAGACCTCTGACCCAGCAAAAAAGTGTTCAGTAAAGAGCTGAATCATACAGAATTTGAAGGATATGGTATCATATCCAAAGAACAAGTTTGAAATCAATTTTGGGGAAATGGATGAGGAATAAATGACATCCATAAATGATAAACTAGCAAGAAAGAAGTACATTGGTGAACCCAGGGTCTTACTGACAGTAACAGTCACAACAATGAGCAGGTTGCCCACCATAGTCAAAGTGTAGAAAAGCGAGAACATCACAAAAAGTACTTTCTGTGTCTCTGGGTTCTGTGTAAGACCCAAGAGGACAAAGAAAGTTACATTGTTTCTTGGTTCCATCTAATCTTTATAGGCTCTGATGTCAGATCTTGAAAGCACTTTACCTATAAAACAAGGAAGAAATCTTTATATTGTTTTAAATTTATTTTTTAAAGTAGTATAGTCTTACAGTCTTATTTATTCAGTCAAATAAAAAATGTGTATGGATTATTTGTGTAATTACTTGATGGACTTTGGAAATGCCAGACTGAAAAAGACCCTCAGTGATACATAGTATGATGTGGATCCCAAAATGACAGACCAATTGAAAAATTAATTATGATACATTCATATTAATTAAAGAGTTCACAGTGTTAAAGCATGCAAATCACACACATAATACAAGGTTTTTAAAGAAAGCAGTTTTTTAGCTGTAATGTAAAGGGAAATAAGAATTAATTGTTGGAGAAATTAGGAAGGTAATTCTATGAAAAGTTATAGTATGTAAAAAGGTAATTCTATGAAAAGTTATAATATGTAAAAATGAATAAAAGTGTATTTGAAATGTCAGTTAAGATAATTTAATAATCAAAGTAGTTACAACTAACAATAAATGAATCTTCTGATATTATATAAGTATCCAGTCCAAAGCATTTCCAGTGGATTTCTAACCTATGGTCACTAAAATCTGATCTTTCTAAATCAGGAAACAAGACCGTTAGGTGACATAGATGCAGGCTTTCTCTCCATAGATGCAGGCTTCCTCTCCAAATTCTTTTCTTACAATTTTCCAAATTTATCCTGCTCTACATTGTTTGATATTCTTCATATATACAACGTGTTTTTTCATCTCCTTTACTAAATCTACTTTTGTACATGCTTATTACAGCGATTAAAAGCATTTGACATTGAAAATAACAGTAAATATTGTGGAAACATACATTGTAATATTAATATTTATTCATTCAATAAATATTTATATGACACATATGTTATGTATTTTAAATAAAGTTGACTCAGAGCCACGTAAAAGTGTCCACTAATTCATTAAAATTCAGGGTCTAGGGAACCAGCAGTTAGTGTAATGGCTATGTTGCTGGACTCCCACGTAGTCAACCGCGGTTCACGTCCTGGACCCAGTGGCTTAGAACTCATGCTGGGCACGTGTGCATGCGTGCCCAAGATCCCGAGAGGAGAATGGAGGAGAAGGGATTGCGGCGTGACCATCCCCTCTGGGGGCTGATTTCTCGCTTTCTGTCTCTATATCTCTCTCTGTCTGTCTGGCGAGCGCATGTGCCCTATAGTGAAAACCTCTCCAAAAAAAAAAAAAAAAAAAAATTCAGGATCTATGCCACAAGTCCTATCATTGAAGGAGAAATTCTGGTGATGACCAGGGAATTGCATTTTCACCATTAGTTATCTAGTTTTCCAAATAGAAATAATACTTCCTGAGGTAGCTACAGACTTCACTTTCAAATTTATTTAATCTGTTCATGACACATATAAATACTGACCATCAGCTTTCTACAGTATTATCATATTTTTCACAGATATTGAACTTTCCTTGAGGAACTCTTCATTGAACTAATTGAATATTAAATTTGTAAATAAATGTCTCTCTTTTAAACTTAGAGTCTTAGCTTAGAATCAATGAAAACTAAAACTCAGGGCCAGGTCATATTGCAGCAGTAACACAAAGTTCGATTAGATCAACACATATGGGAAAGTACAAGGTTCAGAACTCGAGACCTCCCTGCCAAGCACCCATGTGTGTCCATGATTAAGGATGACTGAGATTAGGTAGGGGTGACACCATGAAAATCTCCTATTGGGGGTTTCTCGCTCTGTATATATATATATGTGTGTGTGTGTGTGTGTTAAGGGTGACACCATGAAAATCCTATTGGGGGCTTTCTCGCTCTGTGTATATATATATATATATATGTGTGTGTGTGTGTGTGTATGTGTATATCTACCTACCTACATATATATCTTTCTCGTGGAACAGATAAATTGATAATTAATAAATTTAGTAAAGTTTTAGTTATTGAATTTTGACACAAACCTTATGTTTTATATGCATGTAGAAACACTTTTATTTTTCTTAAAATATCTACACCACTCCTGTTTTAGGAAATAATTTAGGTAGATGATAGACAGAAAATTGGTAGGTAAATTAGATAGAAAAATCTTATTATGAAACATATTCTAAATGAGTAAATTGTGTTTTTCTTAAACCTACCATAAGATCTTAGTGAAATGCTAACCATTACTAAGTCATAACTGGAAGTTTTTAAAATTAAAATTTCATAGTTATTGAATGTATAATCATATTTTTGAGAGCATCTAATTAGTTAAACACATAAATCATATATATTTTGCTTGGAACAAAATGGAAAAAGAATCTGGAGCTTTAATTTTTGCATCCCAGGATAGATCATCAGTTTATATATTTCTGAAATACAGAAAAGCAAAGAGAGAAAAGACTATTTTCATCTTATCAGTTCCATTGTAATAGACCAAAGAGATTTTAATGAAAGAAAATACTGCTAATGCAAGAATATCTATCATTAGTCATGCAAAACTGTGTGTCTGGTAATAGACCAATAGAATGTGTTTTATGCACATATGTGCATATTTACACATGTACATATACTAAAAGACCTTTAATGTACAACTTTTAATTATTAGAGTAAGAAGTGCAGTTATTGCCATTTCTATGGAAGAAAGAAGCTTGGAATATTTAATTAATAATCCTATAATTATATAGTTTTTCTTCAGTGATCAAAATACATGAAGAAACTACCTTTGATTGACTTCAAAACCTCATGATGTCAGAAAAGTTTTTTCAACTTCTCAATTCTTAGATATTAGATAATATAATTTCCTATGCAGTAAAAAAAAAACACATTTATTGAAAAGTCTGGTTTCTACTAACAACTGTTCCTATCTTACCTATTGGAGTCTGTTCACACTGTAAAGGAAAACTTAACTTACTCCCAAGCACCTGAAAATGTCTCTTTAATCTGGCATGACCACAGATAACAAAAAGTTGCATTATTCTTTGAGAACATAGTCAATTTCACATGACTATGCATGTACATTTTCTTCAGAGTCCCCTAATATTTGAGAAAATTGTTATTAGAAATAGATCTATGTAAAAGGAGTTTCATGATGGAAAAAAAATACAGAAATTTCCATGTTACTGAAATTCATCAAAAAAGAAAACAAATGCTATGTCTACATAGAAAATCGTGATAAGCTAGATCACCAGGAAAAGAAAATTTTTCTCTAGTTACTAATTTACTTTCTAGTAACATAAAAACAAAAACAAAAACAAATTACCATTCAAACTTTGCGCCCTTCTTATTGTATTGGGTTAGCATGGCCAACTTAGTTCTACTCATAATTTAAGAGGACATTGTTGAAATAGATACTTCTCTTTTTATAAGAGCTGTCTGAATTGTTAAGGGAATAGTATTTGCCCTAATAGGAGCAAAGATCACTGGACATTTTGCACTTTCTAACAACTTACAACTCTGAGTCCTATAATTAGAGTCCAAGACTCATTCTTATTTAATTAAGTACACTGGGATTTTCACAAAATTGTACAAGAATGACTATATGTAAATATACTGTTAGATCAATCATATCACTAGGGTCAGGGAGATGTAATCAGGGAGATGTAACCATGTAACCAGATGCATTTCCCTTTGGTGTCATGCCAAGATTTTCTTTCCTTTTAAACCAAACTAATTTTTTCTGCCTATAAATGTGAGGATAATTTGTTAAAAGTGAATCTCTACTTTAGTAATAATAATGATTTTACTAATTTTTCATATATTTTTTTTTAAATCATAGCAGGATGGTACCAAAGCTCGGTGCTTAAGGCAGCTAGATTTGACACAGAATCCTGAGGTTTAAATTCCTGTCAAAGTGACTTCAAAAATATGCCAGGACAAACAAAACATTTAATAGACACAAAAATGAAGCATTATTTGTTGATGATAATGTATGTGATAATGTCTTCGATTTGACTAATATTCACTGTATTTGTGCTGGGGAAAGCCATCTTTTACACTATAAAGAGGTATAGTGACTTTTTTTTTTTTTTTGAGAGATTACTATAAAGAGGTATAGTGACTTTTTTTTTTGAGAGGTTTTTGCTATACAGCCTGTGTGCTCACCAGAAAGACAAGAGAGAGATGGAGAGACAGAAAGTACGAAATCACTCCCAAGTGAGGGTGGCCATGCCACAATTTTTTTTTCTTTCATTTATTTATTTTTACATTTTTCCACAAACATTTACTTTACATAGCAAAAAATTTTAGCTCATACTCCATAATTCTTGACAGTTTACAAACAACTTTCAAAATTTCAAAATACTGAATTTTAAAGATAGTGTTCAAAATACGTCTTATAATTTTGTATAATTTTATGACTCTATATCAACAGAAGCAGTATTTTTTTTAATGAACACTAATTGCTATAAATTTCCTTCTTACGCCTGCTTTTGCGGTGTCCTATAGATTATGGAAACTTGTGTACTTATTTTCATTTATTTCCATAAATCTTTTTATTTCAGTCTTAATTTCTTTGGTAGTTGAGAAGTCATTCAGAAGTAGGTTGTTTAGTTTCCATGTGTTTGTATATTTTCAAGTACTTTCCCCTAAAATTAATACAATTCGTGGGCATTTGGGCATTTGGGTTGTTTCCATGACTTAG
>NW_006204918.1:0-1855 GCF_000334495.1 Tupaia belangeri chinensis
ATGGCTATACTCTTTTTCCTTGCAATTTTTTCTCCTCAATATGTCAATAAAAATCTTCCATTCTGAAAATGATCACTTCTACCAGAGAGATGTGATTTTTAATAGCTACATAGCAAAAAATAATTTTCCAATTTTACTTTAAAATGCCTCGTGGTAAGAAGATAAGTAGGCTACACTTTTTAAAAGAGTAGATTTTTTTTTTCATATTGTAGATATATTCATAAGTGTCTTACATACTATTACAGTAACCATGTTTCCTCCACGGATATGTCTTATTAATATAAATCATTTTAGCAGTTAGTTTAAAGTAACAGTGTTTGGAATTGACAAGTTTTGTCTTTTTTTTTTAAAGAATTATTTCTTTAATTTTATTTATTATTATTTTTACTATTTTTAAATTTAAGAGCAAGAGAGAGAAAGTGAGAAAGAAAGCCATCAGGACCGGGACTTGAACCTCAGCTGGACATGTGGGAGTCTAGTTCCTTAACCACCATGTCACCTGCTGGCCCCAGACAAGTTTTCTCTTTTAAATTAGGCTGAGGTGAAGGCAACTCTAGCTCTGAGTTTGAGCTTGCTTTCTACTACACAATCAAGATGAAATGTGAACATCTCTCTGAGGGGTCCTTGTGAGGATGAACTAAAAATGATCTGGGAAAATTCTTTGTTAATCAATACAAGATAGGGCTCTGTTCTGGTTATTGCTTTTGCCGTGAGTAGTAACTGTCAGAGAACTTGAAGATTTGGCAATAGAAACGATGCAAAATATGGAGGGCAGAGAGAAAAGAAACTAAGGAAGAGAGGAGGGGTGGGGAGAGGGAGAGAGGGAGAGAGGGAGAGAGGGGAGAGGGAGGGAGGGAGACAGGAAGAGAGAGAGAGAGAGAGAGGGAGAGAGGGAGAAGGAGAGAGGGAGAGGGAGAGAGGAAGAGAGAGAGAGAGAATATCACTGACCTGTACTTGTATGTACAGATTAAGGGGAGTGAAAGAGAACCAGTTGAAAATTAATGGTCAAAATTTTTCCTATTTCGATGAAAACTAAAACCCACCCAAGAAGCCTGAAATTCAAGTAGGCAAGGAAAGGAAAACCACCACGTTCTCAAATTGTTGAAAACTATCGAAATACCACCAGACTTTTTGCTGTTGTTGTTGCTAATTGAGAGGCTGGTTCTAAAATTTATATAGAAATTCTAAGAAGCCTAGGATAACCAAATAACTCTGAAAAAGATGAATGAATTTGGAGCACATACACTACCCGTTTTCAAGACGTAACTATTAAGAAACTGCAGTAATCTTACTAGGGTAGTAATGACTTGAAATTTGCATAGTAATCAACAGAATACGAAGGCCAAAGAAAGATCCACATATAGGTGGTCACTCGATTTTTGACAAAAGTGGTAATGCCACAAAGAAAGAATTTTTTTCAGTAAATGATGTATCAGTAAAGAAAAGCAGCGTGAACCTTGACCTCTACCTTAAATCAGGCACAAAATTTGACTTGAAACGGGCACTAGATTCAAAAGTAAAAGTGACACCTCTAAAACATTAGAGGAAGTCAATGGATGATATCTTTATGAACTTGAGGCAAGCCAACATCTCTTAGGTCACAAAATGTACAGAATGTAAACAGTGAATAAATTTGACTTCATCAAAATTAAAAGTTATTGCTTTTCTAAATTGGTCATTAAGAAAATGAGAAGGGGGACCAGCAGTTAGTGTAATGACTATGTTGCTGGACTCCCATGTAGTTGACTGAGGTTCGCTTCCCGGACTCGGCAGCTTAAACTCACGCCGGGCGTGTGTGCGTGCGTGCCCAAGATCCCGAGAGGAGAATGGAGGAGAAGGGATTGCGGCGTGGCCA
>NW_006204918.1:2245-3601 GCF_000334495.1 Tupaia belangeri chinensis
CTTAACCACCATGTCACCTGCTGGCCCCAGACAAGTTTTCTCTTTTAAATTAGGCTGAGGTGAAGGCAACTCTAGCTCTGAGTTTGAGCTTGGTTTCTACTACACAATCAAAATGAAACGTGAACATCTCTCTGAGGGATTCTTGTGAGGATGATCTGGGAAATGATCTGGGAAATTCTTTGTTACTCAATACAAGATAGGGCTCTGTTCTGGTTATTGCTTTTGCCGTGAGTAGTAACTGTCAGAGAACTTGAAGATTTGGCAATAGAAACGATGCAAAATATGGAGGGCAGAGAGAAAAGAAACTAAGGAAGAGAGGAGGGGTGGGGAGAGGGAGAGAGGGAGAGAGGGAGAGAGGGAGAAGGAGAGAGGGAGAGGGAGAGAGGAAGAGAGAGAGAGAGAATATCACTGACCTGTACTTGTATGTACAGATTAAGGGGAGTGAAAGAGAACCAGTTGAAAATTAATGGTCAAAATTTTTCCTATTTCGATGAAAACTAAAACCCACCCAAGAAGCCTGAAATTCAAGTAGGCAAGGAAAGGAAAATCACCACGTTCTCAAATTGTTGAAAACTATCGAAATACCACCAGACTTTTTGCTGTTGTTGTTGCTAATTGAGAGGCTGGTTCTAAAATTTATATAGAAATTCTAAGAAGCCTAGGATAACCAAATAACTCTGAAAAAGATGAATGAATTTGGAGCACATACACTACCCGTTTTCAAGACGTAACTATTAAGAAACTGCAGTAATCTTACTAGGGTAGTAATGACTTGAAATTTGCATAGTAATCAACAGAATACGAAGGCCAAAGAAAGATCCACATATAGGTGGTCACTCGATTTTTGACAAAAGTGGTAATGCCACAAAGAAAGAATTTTTTTCAGTAAATGATGTATCAGTAAAGAAAAGCAGCGTGAACCTTGACCTCTACCTTAAATCAGGCACAAAATTTGACTTGAAACGGGCACTAGATTCAAAAGTAAAAGTGACACCTCTAAAACATTAGAGGAAGTCAATGGATGATATCTTTATGAACTTGAGGCAAGCCAACATCTCTTAGGTCACAAAATGTACAGAATGTAAACAGTGAATAAATTTGACTTCATCAAAATTAAAAGTTATTGCTTTTCTAAATTGGTCATTAAGAAAATGAGAAGGGGGACCAGCAGTTAGTGTAATGACTATGTTGCTGGACTCCCATGTAGTTGACTGAGGTTCGCTTCCCGGACTCGGCAGCTTAAACTCACGCCGGGCGTGTGTGCGTGCGTGCCCAAGATCCCGAGAGGAGAATGGAGGAGAAGGGATTGCGGCGTGGCCATCCCCTCGACGGGGTGATTTCTCGCTTTCTGTCTCT
>NW_006204918.1:3930-7179 GCF_000334495.1 Tupaia belangeri chinensis
CATGCGCCCTATAGCGAAAACCTCTCTTAAAAAAAAAAAAGAAAAAAGAAAAGAAAAAGAGAAGGCAACTCGCATAATCTGGAAAATATATTTGCAAACTCCGTATCAGATAAAAAGACTTGCATATAAATGCAAAGAATTCTTACAACTTAGTAATAAGAAAACTCGGTAATAGTGGGCAAGGATTTAAACAGCTATTTCACAAAGAATAGTCTATGGCCAGTCGGTAGGCACATGCGAAAAGATGGTCCTTCTTATAACCCTCAGGGAAATGCAAACAAAAGCCACATTGAAAGAGCAAAACACACATTTTAAAAATAGGTTTATTTATTTATTCAATGAACGAGGACGAGACTTAGAGAGAGAGAGCACCCTTAGCACAGGGTCAATGCCACGATCCACACTCAGCTCTAGCCAACTCTGGATTATGGCCACACGCATGCTTGGCATACTTAGGAGGACTCTGGACCGCCACCTGGAACCTGGCACCCTCCCAATCTGCTTTATGGAATGTTTGACCACTGTAGCACTATCCAGCCCCAAATGTGTCTTTTATAAGCACTACAAATACACATACTGGCAGGCAATAACAGCAGCTGATAAAGATGACAAAATAACTGAGTTCTCATACAACGTCAGTGGGAATGAAAATGTCACCACTTTGGAAAACTTTGGAAGCTTTGCATGTGGTGAAACGCATGTTTACCAAGTGAGTCAGCAATTGTACTCCCAGATATTTACTGGAGTGTAATACAGCACATTTCAGACTTGTGGCACAGACAGCCTCGTGCCTGAAGCATGTACCATCTACATGCATCGTAATTTCTTACTGGAAATAATATGTCTAGCAGAAGATACTTGCAATAGATACATAGCTGATGAGACTTGTATCCAACCTATGTAACAAATTACTGTAAATTAAGAAAAAGTCTATTTGGTCTAATAAAGATATAGACAAAGGATATATATATATTTTTTTTTTTGAGAGGTTTTTGTTATAGGGCGTGTGTGCTCACCAGACGAACAGAGAGAGACAGAGAGACAGAAAGTGAGAAATCACCCCCTAGGGAGGATGGCCATGCCACAATCCCTTCTCCTCCGTTCTCCTCTCGGGATCTTGGGCATGCACGCACACGCACCCAGTGTGAGTTTTAAGCCACCGGGTCCGGGACTCGAACCTCGGTCGGTTACGTGGGAGTCCAGCGACATAGCCATTATGCTAACTGTTGGTCCCTAGACAAAGGATATTCATTTACAAAATAACAGATTAAAAAAATAGCTGGGGTCAACAGGCGGCTTCGTGGTTAAGGTGCTGGATTCTCACATGGCCAACCACAGTTCAAGTCCTAGACCTGACAGCTTGGTTTTTCACTTTCCCTTTCTCTCTCTCTGGTCCAATTAAGAAATAATAGTAACAAATGGAATTAAATAGATAAATAAATCTAAAGCAATAGTTGACATTAATTATCAGGGAAACACAAAATCACGAAACCACCAGCAGGTGGCATAGTGGTTAAGGTGCTGGACTGCTACATGGTTGATTGCAGTTCAAGTCCCAGACCTTGTGGCTGGAAAATTTTTCAAAGCACATGTGCGTGAGTGCCCAAAATCCCAGGAGGAGAATGGAGAAGTAGGGATTGTGGTGTGACCATTCACCCTAGGGAGTGATTTCTCATTTTCCCTCTCACTGTCTCTCTGTGTCTCTCTTCTCTCTGGCAAGCACACACTTCCTAGGGCAAAAACCTTAAAATTAAAAATCTGGCCCGAATTGGTAAGAAGGTGGAGCAACAGGAGCTCTTACACGTGGCTGGTGGGAAGGTGAATTGGCACAGCTACTTTGGAAACCCTTCAACGGTCTCTCATGAAGCCTAGTGCATGCACATCTTATGTTCCAGTGGTTCTAGTCCCAACACGAGGGCAAAGACTGGGTTTCTGGGAAAGTCGGGACTAAGTTTTGCATAGAAAAGACAGAAAAATATGTCATGACTTTTCCGACAACCCTATGTATGAGGGGTCTTCAAGAACTTCCTAGGAAATGCTTATGAAAAACTTTGCATGGATTTCAAGTTTTGTTGAACCAAAATTTGTATTTTAATTTCATTTTCTCATCAACTTCTTAAAGTCCCCTCATAATTACACCAAAAGACAGGTATAAGAAAGTTCACGGAAGATTTATGTATAATGACCAGCTTGATTTGAAACAGGAAAGCGAATAAAACAAAGGTCCATCAGTGGTAGAGAGAATAGAGCTGGAGACCAGCAGAAAGAACAGATTGAGTGTGTGTGTGTGTGTGTGTGTGTGTGTACATATAGAGTTCATTATAATCAGTCATGAAATGAGTTGTGATTATCAAACCCAATAGAATGGAAAATCTTACAAATCGAGTTGAGGGAAAGAAATCAGACAGGATATAGAATATACTGTACAATTTCAGTTATATAAAATAGAAGAATAGGCAAAATAATCTATAGTTTTAGAACTCAAGATAGCAGTAAACCTTGGAGAGGGACATTTTGTAATAACACAACGGTATTACATAAAGTAGTTTTTTATCTTTAAAAAAATGCAGGCAAGGAACCAGCAGATGGCACAGTGGCTACGTGGCTGGACTCTCACAGGGCTGACCACGGTTTGAGTCCTGAACCTGGCAACTTGAAACTCACACTGGGCACGTGTGTGTGCGTATCCAAGATCTCGAGAAGAGAATAGAGGAGAAGGGATTGCCACATGACCATCCTCCTGGGGGTAGGGGTGATATCTCACTTTCTGTTTCTCTGTCTCTTTGGTGAGCACATGTGTCCTATAGCAAAAATCTCTCTTAAAAAAAGAAAAGGCAGGCAAATCTTTAAAAATCAAGTGAACTCTCATGTGAACCCCAAACCAAACTCGACACCTTGGATATCTAGAAGGAGAACCGTCTGATGTGCACACAAGTGGGACGATGGAGTGCGGTCTGCTCTGCCTTTGTCCTTTCTTCTCTTAGGCTGAGGCCATTTGACACTGGTAGGATTCCTTGAGAGGGCTAATTAAAAGAGAATTAAAAATGACTTAATTTAGGACTGGCCAGTGACATTGTGGTCGAGGCAACTTGATCCTACATGGCTGAAGCATGGTTCAAGTCCTGGACCTGGCAGCTTGAAGAACATGCCAAGCATGTATGTGTGCATGCCCAATATTCCGAGAGGAGAATGGAGGAAGGATTGCCATGTGGCTATAAACCGCACCCCCCCCACCCCCCCGCCGGGGCA
>NW_006204918.1:7563-31707 GCF_000334495.1 Tupaia belangeri chinensis
GAGACCGCCTGGAACAAGGCAGTCTTTCCTACTCTGCTCAGTCCTGCGTCTGTCTTCAGTGGCCTGCAACTCCTCAAGGACCAGGAGCGCACCTTGGAATCTGTGTGTCTTCCCCTCTTTTCTGTCAACACGGTCATTTGTCTGCCTGACAAATAGAAATAATCCATTAAATATCTGCTGAATGAAGACTAAATGAATCAAATATTCTCACATCCTAGAAAGAAATAAAATAGACAGACGTACTGGGATAAAATGAGTCTGGCTCTAGCTCTTGAGGCTCTCAAGCTGGTGAGAAGAAATGAGTTTTCAGAAATAGACTTGAGTGCCTCCTAACTCTTTCCAACAATATTGACCTCTTTCCCATAATTTCATCTAATTTTACAATGTCTATATTATTATTTATTTACCATCAGAAACTCCCTTTTATAAGAAGTCAAAGCAGTGCCCTTGTCCATTCCTACACGGGTACCTGAGCTAAGAGAGTAATTCTACCAAGAGATGGAGCCGCGTGTTCACCTCTGGAAGAGAGCTCCAGTTCTGAGCTGCTCACTCCTTAAATCCCAGAGAAAATCCCCCCTTAATCTTAGATTGTAGCCCTATTTCTTAAACTTTAAATTGTTGTAATCCCTCGTCTGGAATGCTAATCTTTACTACTTGAAGGGACACTTTGCATTATTATTATTGGACTGCGGAGGTTAATCCTTTCCTGTAGGTTTGTGGTTGGGGGCCTTCTTAGAAAAGCTGCCTTTTGGCAGGAACTGTAACCACAAATATTTTGGGGTGTTTCTTTTCAGATCAGTGACCCAAGCGGAGTGGACGGTATCAAGTATGTCCTTATCCTTAGACGGTGCTCTCTCAGAGGGCAGGGTATGGAATTCCCCAGATGTTCTGGAATGTGCTATGATTGTGAATAGATGGTGACAGCAATCCTTTAATAGTTTACTTTCAAACATTTTTATATTGTAAAAAACTGATACCACCTGAAATGCCTTTCCCTTTCAATCTATAAGTTTTTTTTTTTTTTTTAAAAGTAGACCAATTATTAATACTCTTATTTGTTCTGTAAAACACTATATCCAGCTCTGTGCTCTAGGATTAATACTGATGGTTGAGTCACTGGCTCTGATGGCAGCAAGAAATTTTGGCACTCTGATCTATGTATAAATATCAACCCATTCCCTCTTTGAATTCTGTTTTTTTTTTTTTTGTTTTTTTTTTTTTTTGCTATGGGATATGTGCGCTCACCAGACAGACAGACAGAGAGACAGAAGGCGAGAAATCAGCCCTAGGGGGGATGGCCACACCACATTCTCTCCTCCATTCTCCTCTCTGGGATCTTGGGCATGCATGCACAAGTGCCTGGGTGAGTTTTAAGCCACGAGGTCCTGGACTTGAACTGCAGTCAACTATGTGGGAGTCCAGCGACATATCCATTATGCCAACTGCTGGTCCCGTCCCTCTTTGAATTCTTACAGTTCCTTTAATTTTAGACACACAGTTTCATATAATTTCATGTCATAGAAAAGCAGAATGACAGAAAAAACATAGGAATGGATCTTGAATTCTACTTCTGCAAGGGACTCTATGAAATGAATCCAACTCTTAATTTTGTAGGTAAACAGAATGCATCAAACTAATTGCAGAAACATTACTGGAAAATCTAATCAAGCCCCCAGTCTCCTAATTAATTTTCTTTCTATTGTATCAACATTTTGCATGTGCTTGCATAGGGCCAAGTCACTACTTACAGGCACTTTCATTTTGGTTTTGGTTATAGAAAAAATTTTATAGTAGCCAGCTTGGCCCATAGCCACTTTAGGGGTCTGTAGGGGATTCATGGGATGAAGTCTCAAAGATTGACAGTCACTATTTTGATTTTCATGATATAATCTTTGTTTGGACTAGCTCATAGGCTGAAACCTCTACATAAAGCATTTATGTGGGACCCTCTTTCAGGTTTTTTGAAAAGAGTTTTAGTGAGGCATCATTGAAATCAAGTGAAAAAAATTTTTGGAGAGGTTTTTGCTATAGGGCGTGTGTGCGCACCAGAGAGCTAGAGAGACAGAGAGACAGAAAGCAAGAAATCACTCCCCTCTCCAGGGGGATGGCCATGCTGCAATCCCCTTCTCCTCCATTCTCTTGGGATCTTGGGCACGCACGCACATTTGCCCGGCGTGAGTTTAAGCCACCGAGTCCGGGACTTGAACTGCAGTTGACTACATGGGAGTCCAGCGACCTAGCCATTATGCTAACTGCTGGTCCCATAAAGTGCAAATATTGAAAGGGCCTGTTCTGTATAGTTGGTAAATCATTTTGTGGTAGAGATTGTGGGTGTGCAATAATGAGAGAGAGAAAGAGAAGGGGAAGCACCCTCAGTAGGATCTCATCTCCTCTTCCCAGAGTGCTCACTCCTCAAGATCTTGAGGTCCTACGTGTGCATCTGGTGTGTTTCAGGCTGCCCAGAGAATTTGAACCTGTGGTTGGCCATGTGACTTCCAGCACTACGATCCAATATGCCACCTAGGTTGGCCCAATTTTGATACATCTTGGCCTATAAGGGGACTTCCAAAGTTCATGGAAAATGAAATTAAAATACAGATTATTTCGGTGCAAAACATTTGAAATGTCCTTATAGCTTTCTCATAATATGCATTTTGGCATTTTGGTATATGGCTGCAAAACTATCAGTAAAATCAAAGTAACGTTTCTGTCATAAGCAAAAATATCCTTCTGCCCCTCTGTAATCTCTTCTTTCTGCCTCAGCATCCCACCCACTTTCCCATCCTGGTACTCAGGTAAACACCATTTTGCTTTCTGTCATGCAGATTACTTTGAATTTTTCTAGAATTTTACGTAAATAGAATCATTACATTCATTCTTGTCTGCCTTTTTACTAAGTACTGATACTTTGAGATTCAGTTGTGTGGTATCATCTGTGACTTATTCTGTTCTATTATTAAACATTATTTCATTGTCAGATACACCGCGCTTTGTCTCTCCGTTTGTGTGTTGATGGACATTTGGGTTGTTTCAAGTTTTTGGTTGTTGTGCCTAAAGCCGCTGCGAATACTTGTGTAGAAGTCTTTATATAGACATAAGCTTTTATTTCCTTTGGTAAATACCTAGGAGTGAAAGCATTGGATCACATGTGTCTTAATCAATAATTGTATTGCTAACCAGAAATACCTGATGTTGTGTGATTTAAGAAGAATAAAGACTGATTTAGCTCACTAACCTGCTTGGCCTTGAAGTCCAAATGCATCTGGCTAGTCTCTGCTGCATTATACTGTGGTTGGTGGTAGAAGCAGACAGGAAGGTGGGTGCACGTGAAAGGAGAGAGAGGAACCTGGGGACTGTCATTTTACTTTTATAACAACCTGCTCTCAGGAACTGAGAGAGAGAACTCACTCCTTCCCAAGAGAAGGCATTGCTCTATCTATGATTCAAACACTGCCGGCTCTCTCCACTTCCTCTCAGAATCATTACATTGGGAACCAGGCTTTCAGGAAATGAACCTTTGGAGAGCAAACCGTATCCAAACCATAGCACCATGGTTTGATTTTCAATTCTGCCCACCTGTTTGATTGCTTTGTTTCTGCCCAATTCTTTTTCTTTTCTTCTTTTCTTTTCTTGAGGGATTTTTGCTATAGGGTGCATGCACTCGTTAAAGAGACAGAGAGAGACAGAGGGACAGCAAGCGAAAAATCACCCTGCAGGGAGGATGGCTGTCCTGTAATCCCTTCTCTTCCATTCTCCTCTTGGGATTTTGGACATGCACGCAACACATGCCTGGAGTGAGTGTTAAGTCATCTGCCTGGGACTCGGACCATGGCCAACCACGTAGGAGTCCAGCATCTTAACTGCTATGTCATCTGCTGGACCCTGGCCAACTGTTTTTCGAAGTGGTATATCATTTTATACTTCCCACCAGCTTTGTATGAGAGTTTTAGTTGCTACACATTCTTGGCAACAGTTGATATACTCTGACGTGTAAAAACTTTAACATTTTAATAGTTGTAGGAGCATGGCTGATCAGCTCCATTTCTTTCTTTTTTTTTTGGAGAGGTTTTCGCTATAGGGCATGTGCGCTTGCCAGACAGACAGAGAGAGACATAGAGACAGAAAGCGAGAAATCACCCCCCAGAGGGGATGGTCACGCAGCAATCCGTTCTCCTCCATTCTCCTCTCGGGATCTTGGGCACGCACGCACACGCGCTTGGCGTGAGTTTTAAGCCACCGGGTCCGGGATGCGAACCGCGGTCGACTACGTGGGAGTCCAGCGACATAGCCATTACGCTAACTGCTGGTTCTCATGAGCTCCATTTCTTAAAAACTCACAACTTTCTGGTTCCAACCCAGACATAGCCTTAGTCACAGAGTGACCTTCATTTATTTATTCATCCTCTCACAATTAAGTTTAAAAAATTGATCTTTGAAACAATATCCCCCAGAATTTGGAAAACAAAACAAAACGAAACAAAACAAAACTCAAAGAACATCTCGTTCTGCCTTAAAGATAGTTGAGTGATATCTTCATAGAGAAAACGTTTTTATATGATATTCTGTCATTCATCAGATTTCCGCTTTTCTATGGCAACGTCTCAGATCCTAATGCAGTTCAAAGGGACATCAAAAACTCATGGGAAAATGGACTCTGCAGTCATTCACTGGCTATCACGACAGTGTACAGAAAGAGATTTCCCACCCAGAATACATGGCATATCGGCTCAATCAATATTACCATACGTGTTATCAATGAATAATTCTCATTTCCTGTTTCTTATACATCTTATACATTTTGCCTTCTTCCTCCCTGGATCCCCTACCTCTCACTCTCTGCCATTTCGCCACCTCCTCTCACACTGTCTCTGGTGTACAATTGTTTTTCATGCCTTTTTTTTTTCACATTTTATTGATTCACTAAAGATCTTAATTATTTAAAAAATTTCAATGGCAAATACAGCTGATATATACAAAACCATGAACAAATGTCTGAGTTGAGGCATAAACCTCAGTGAGTAAAGTGAATGTACTATAAAGTAGCACCTAGCTGGGGCTATATAGCTTACTGCAGTCATTAAATAGGTTTTAATAGGTATTTTCACTCCATTTTTTAATTTCAAGAAAAACGGTTTTAGTTTTAATAGATCAAACTAAAAAAAAAAAATGTTAAGAGAAATTTGCTTTAAACTTAAAGCCAGAGAAAAGGTTAGGATTCAGTTCAAATAGTAGGTAGATGAACCTCTCTACAGTTCAAGAGAAGACAAAAATCCTTAAATATAGAAATCAAAGCATCGAAGAAAATCAGTAATGTTTTAGTCTAAAGCCCCCAAAATTCTATTTCACCAGTTCAGTCTTATGTGCCTTATGTAATTAATCTCTCTCCTATTGAATTTGCAGTGTTACTGTGATCTGATCCTTCCATTTAAACTCTGGAAGTTAACATTCAACTCCGGATTTGTCCCTACTGTTAGGCTTTCTCTTGGTTGTTTTTCATACTCTTATTTCTGTGTGTCTGACTTTAGTTTTCCTGGTATAGCACTCCCTTCAGCACTTCTTGGAGAGCTGGTCTGGCGTTGGTAAATTTTTTCAGATTTTGTTCATCTGAGAATGTTTTTGTCTTTTTTTCTCATATGAAGGACAATCTTACTGGGTATAGTATTCTTGGTTGAAATTGGCTTTCACTTAACACTGAATATATTTTTCTCATTCTTTCCTTGCTTGCTTGTTTTTTTTTTTTATGAGAGATCTGACATTGGCCTGATGCGCTATCCTTTGAAAGTAACTTGACTTTTCTCTCTTGCCAAATTTAGTCTGTGGTTTTGGTCAATCTGGCTATGCTGTGTCTTGGGGGAGATCTTCTTGTGTCAATTCTGTGTGGTTGATTCTATGTTGTATTGCTTGGATCTGGATATTGAAGTGCCTCTCTAGGTTTAGAAAGTTTTCTTCCAGGATTTCATGAAATAGATTATCAATACCCTCATTAGTTTCTTTACCTTCTGGGATACTGATGATTTGGATGTTTGAGTGTTTAGTGGTATATAGTATTACTTATATGTTATATGTTATTCTCATTTTTTTTTCTTTTTTTGAGAGGTTTTCACTATAGGGCGCGTGCGCTCGCCAGATAGACAGAGACATAGAGACAGAAAGCGAGAAATCACCCCCCAGGGGGGATGGTCACGCTGCAATCCCTTCTCCTCCATTCTCCTCTCGGGATCTTGGGCACGCACGCACACGTGCCCGGCATGAGTTTTAAGCCACCGGGTCCGGGACGCGAACCATGGTCGACTATGGGGGAGTCCAGCGACATAGCCATTACGCTAACTGCTGGTTCCTGTTATTCTCATTTTTGGTGGGTTATTTTCTCAGTCTTTTTGGTGAAATTTTCTAGGTCACAGGTTCTATCTTCTATATCTGAGATCTGATATTCTGCATGACCTAATCTGCTTTTGATATTTTCAAGGGAGGTTTTGATTTCCTATATTACAACCTTCATTTCTAATAATTCTGTTTGATTCTTTTTTATGATGTGTAGCTCCTCTTTCAGATCATGCAAGAACTTCCTCACCTCCTGGAACTCGGTGTCTCTTTTCTCCTGCATCTTCTGGAGTTTGTTGTCTCTCTTCTGTTGGATCTCTGTTAGCTTTGCCACTATGAATATTTTAAATTCTTTATCTGTATTTCCACAAGTTCCCTTGTATTGTCTGTGGAGGAAGAGGAGTTATTCTTTTCTCTTGGATGAGAGATATTTTCTTAGTTTCTCGTATTTCTTGTGTCTCTGTAGTGGTTTCTGGTCATCTGGTGGATTATATGTTTTTTCCTACTGTTTAAAGATAAGCCTGAGCCTTCATAGGCAACAGGAGGAGGCGACCTGCAATCTCTAAACAGTACTGCTTTTCTCCCTTTGTGCAGCAGATCCAGTGGAGATTGAGGGTTACTCTGACCCTAAAAGTGTTCAGATATTTGGCTGCTGAGCCCCTAGACCGGTCTAGAAAATCAGTGTGTGGAGGCTGAGCTGAAAAGTGAGAAAGGTAAAAATGAAAGGAAAAGGAAAACGAAAAAAAAAATCAAGAAAAGAGAAAAAAGAGACAAAAACAACAAAGAAAAAAAGACTTTTTTGAGCAAGAAATGAAAACCGCAAGGCACCAGCACGCTGTGTGGATGGGGCTGCTCAGAACTCAGATACAGATGGCTGCTGGTTGGCTTGTCCTATGGGGCCGTGGGGAAAAGTAAGAATTAGCAAGATAAAGGAGTGGCAGAGAGCTAAGAGGTTTAAAAATTAAAAAAAAAAAATTAAGAATAGAGAGCGAGAGAGCTGGAGAGGGAATAAATAGGGTGCTCTAACCTGGCTTCTGGCTAAATCTCTGGGCAAGAGGGTGAAGTCTGGGAAGAAGGTTTTCATGGCCCTAATCCCTGAACTGGGTTGCTCAGAACTCCTGAGCAAATTATTTCCATATGAAAATGCACCATGACTTTCCTGACAACCCAATGTGCATTTTAAATAGAATATGCTATAGAGACTCTCCTGATAATGGATAGTAAAAAAGTGCTGGATAATTTTTAAATTATGAGACTAAGAATAAATTAATACAATTAAAAATCAATAATTCACTTTAAATATATATTTTAAATTTTTTGTAATGTTTTGATAAAATACTTATTACAATTTTTATCATCTTAGTCATTTTTAAGTGTTAAAAATATATGCATATTGCTGTGTAACCAATTGCTAGAAATTTTTTATCTTGCAAAAGGGAAACTATACCTGTTGAACAATTCCCCATTTGTTTTGCCTCCAGTTCCTGGAAACCACTATTCTTCTTTCTGTTGCTGTGGGTTTGTTTAATGCAGATGCCCCGTACAATCACACAGTATTTATCCTTCTATGACGGTTTACTTAACAGAGTTTTCAAGGTTCATCCATGTTGAAGCATGTTCCTTTAATTTAAAGGCTGAATAATATTCCATTGTGTGTATATATTTTCTTTCGTTTACATCCACCTATTAATAACAGTTGGGTGGGTTCACCTTTTAGCTAGTGTGATTAATACTGCTATGAACATAGGTGGACAAAGATCTCTGAGACTTTGTTTTCTATTCTTATGAAGACATAAGAATAGAAACTTTAAAGATTCTACAACAAACACATTTTCTGGGGCAGAAGTGACCTACCAGCTAAATCGCACACTAACCTTGGAATTTCATCCTTCTGCTGTAAAACTCTCCTGACAAAGCAACCCGTCTATTCCCTTGAGCTGTAGATCAGATTGATTAGGAGCAAACAATAGTCTTTGTGCAGTTTCTGTTATCATTTTGGATTTAGCTTTTCTTAGTTGGAACGTATGTCAGAGTAACTTTAGAGCGAATTTCACTTTTAGAGCGTGTGCGCTTGCTGGAGACACAAAGATAGAAAGTGAGAAATGACCCCCCAGGGGAGGATGGCCATGATATATACCTCAGTCCAGCCCAGTTGAGACTATTATACACTTCCTCATCAACAGATAAAAAACTTTATCTGTGTCCCACAGGTGTCTTATCTCTCCATTTCCCCCCAAATTTCCTTTCCTATGCTCTTCCCTTCCCACACTCTCTTTCCACTAGGTCCATTACTTTTTTGGGGGGGAGTTTTCTATTTTATTTTATTTTAAATGCTATAGGGTGTGTGTGCTCACCAGAAAGACAGAGAGAGACAGAGAGATAGAAAGCAAGAAATCACCCTCTGGGGGGATGGCCACACCACAATCCCTTCTCCTCCATTCTCCTCTCAGGACCTTGGGCACATACACACACGTGCCCAGTGTGAGTTTAAGCCACCGGGTCCGTGACTCTAACCGTGGTCGACTACATGGGAGTCCAGTGACATAGCCATTATGCCAACCGCTGGTCCCATAATTTTTAATGATTTTATGTTCTCTAGTCTTTCCATCTCTACCATTGAGTGCGGACAGTCAGTATATGTTAAATGGAGACATACAATGTCTCTCTTTCATAGCCTTTCTCGCTTTACTCAGCTACAAATCTTCCATATTCATCCACTTTCTATCAAATTCCAGGGCCTTGGGAATCAGCAGTTAGTGTAATGGCTATGTCGCTGAACTCCCAACGTAGTTGACCGTGGTTCATGTCCTGGACCCGGTGGCTTAAAACTCACGCCTGGCGCATGTGCGTGCGTGCCCAAGATCCTGAGAGGAGAATGGAGAAGGGATTGTGGCGTGGCCATCCCCCCTGGGGGGTGATTTCTCACTTTCTGTCTCTCTGTCTCTGTCTGTCTGGCGAGCGCACGCACCCTATAGCAAAAAACCTCTCAAAAAAAAAAAAAATTCCAGGGCCTTGTTGTTTTTTAAGACTGAATAGTATTCCATGGAGTATATGTGCCATAATTTTTCAATCCATTCATCTGTTTGTGGACATTTGGGTTGGTTCCATGTCTTAGCAGTGAAGCATGGATGTAAAAAGTATGCATGAACAGAAAAATCTTATAAAATGTGTGTCGTATTGGCTTAAAAACATGTGGGCTAATGTAGCATAAATTATGTTGAATGCTAATGGTGTATGAAATAATAAATTGATTAAAGTTGAAGAAATCTGAAGCATGAATGCTCCAAATAGAAATTAAAATTCGTGAGCTCGGAAGCACTCCCTTAAGCTGAAGAGTTGGAAATAGATCATATTATCAAATGTGAAAAATCATGTGGCACATCATACCTGATGTGGAGTAATCAATAAGTGTTTTCTCTGTCTTGTTTCTTCTTACCACCACCCTCCCTTTCTATCCTCCTACGTGAACTTGGGTGAGAAGACACAGAAGTGAAACCTAACACCATGTGCACAAACCGTCTTCTCTGGTATGTGATAATCATGGTGTCAACTTCAATTCACTCAATATCTGTTGAGTGTCACCGATAAATGATACCTAATTTGTTTTATGTAATTACACACACACACATAGACACACACGTGCATATATCTTCTGAGGAAGTTTTAGGTTGCTAATTTTTAAAACATGTAATAATGATGAGAGTGATTCATTATCACATAGTCTTACACTTTTATTTATCGTGGCAGTGTTGAACAAATAGTGGACAGCAATGCCATTGATTTGAAAAGAGGAGAAGAATAGTCATTTTCTACCATGCTTTACTAATACAAGAGTCACAGAGCAGAGAAAGATGTTTGCTACTCTTTTTATATTTTTATCATTTTCTCTGCATTCGAACCTAAAAGATATATTAAATTCAGTTTGAATATTTTTAAAAAATGCTTTGAAAGTAGACAGCTAAAGCTATATAGCTTGCTACTGCTCCCTGGGTGGCTGGCTAAAGCTTTAAACACTTCAGGTGTCTTGAGGAACTCTCAATGGACCATTAAACAGTTATATCATGCCATAAAGCTATATTCCTGGCAGCAGCTGACCCATGTCATTGTGGCCCTCCTTGCATGTCTTCTACAATAACAGCCCGACAGCTTTATGTCCCCCTCTGCAGCCTGGTAATGTGATCGCAGGCAGGTTGTGAGGATCACGTTCAATTCAGATACGTTGACTTGTGGTCAAACAATGGTTATTATGTCAGTCCCAGAACTCATTGCCAATACGAAAACTTTGCTCTAAACAATGACGTTCTTTGACATATGTCACGTTTGTGTAAATATTCCACTAAAATCATAATTGTGAGGACAAGATGTGGGTAAATGTATTTTGAGTCCCTTTTGTTTTTCTTCCCTTAATGTGTATACTCCAACAGCTGCCAGTCAAATCTGTGGGATTCATTTCATGCGTATCTTTGGGAATGCTTCATGGTCATTAGAGTCAAGTGAAAAAGGTGACAAACAGCAAAAGAAAACTTCTACTCAGGAAAGCATGATGGATAAATCAGATGACACACAATTCGTTGCCTTGAAAAATGGATAGGACACAGATAGGTCAAATAAGTTACACTGGGCACAAGAGTGTAGCTTTGACATAGAGGACCTGAGTCTTGAGAAGAGTTGAAACTTGACAAAGAGCTATATTTTAGAAATACTGATAAAATGGTGGTCACAGGAGAGCCTGAAGTAGGAGATAATTAGTGGTGGGGGAACAAAATAGCGTTGACTTTTAAGTCATGGGGAGAGATGTAGATTTCAGAAGGAAGGTAACATTCAATAAGACAGGAGGAAGCAAGTTCGAGAGTCATGTGATGTGAAAAATGATCAGAATTTGACTTTGGTATGTAATTGGATAAATGAAGGGCTGGCAGGTGGAGTGTATAAATCAAGTGGATGGGACCAGCAGATGGTGTAATGGTTATGTTGCTGGACTCCCAAGTAGTTGACAGCAGTTCGAGTCCTGGACCTGGCGGCTTAAAACTCATGCCAGGCATGTGTGAGTGTGTGGCCAAGATCCTGAGAGAGGAATGGAGGAGAAGGGACTGTGGCGTAGCCATTCCTCCTGGGGGGTGATTTCTTGCCTTTTGTCCCTCTGTCTCTCTCTATCTCTCCAGCAAGCATACACACCGTGTAGCAAAAATCTCTCTCAATAAATAAATAAATATGATGAACTAGAATGCATAGTTCTAAATCTTTCTCTTTAAATAATGCTTTGATACAATTGTGAACAGTATGAACTCATACATTTCCACATGCAGGGCACCAGCATCTAGAAAGTTACAAAAACCTTGTGAATAATTGAGGAAAAGGGAGGTAACTGGGATTGAAGATAGTGAAAGGAGATAATGACTAGCGAGTAGTAGATATTCCCCCCTCCAAAATCGCCTTGGGATAGAAAAATGAAAGGAGGTGCCAAGCACTTCTAGGCTTTGAAATTATATTTCCGTATTCATGAGTCTGAGATGCCAGCTGGAGCTAAGTCAGAAGTTTCTGGTAGGTCCTTACCTGGCTTCGCGTTATCCCAGGTAGACTAAAGCTCTTTAACCTTGTTACTGGAGAAGCACTTGGAGAAATACCATGGGGAGAGTCACACCATAATACAATAGCACACATTTATTGTCTCCTCTGTGCCAGGCACTTTTTAAAAAACCTTTACATATTTTCATTTGGTCATAAGATAAAATTCTAAAAGTCAAGTAATTTTATAGGTGAGAAATCTGAGACCCCAAGAAGCTTAAAACCTTGATTTATGAAGAGAGCTGGTGAGTATTGGATCAGAGTTAAAGCTCAGGTAGTCCGACACTGAGATCTTTAGGCTGAGCCATTATGTTTACTGCCTTCCAGTGCTAAATCCATGGAGATGTCCTCAAGTATCTTGAATTTAGTTAGTGAAGGTTACCTACAGCCTTTTCTACAACACGTGTCCAAGGTGCACTAACTTGCTGGCTCTCCTTGAACGCTGGAACGTGGGAGTCAATGAAATACAATTGTTCTCACACTTGTATTGGAGAATATCCTTCTCTGCCCTACGTCAGCTATAAAGTCGGTTCTGCTGATTTACGCAGGTATGGCTCTCTGTAACCGTCTCTGGACCTTAGGCTCTCCATGTCTTGGGATCGACCTGTGGATTGGCAAAAAGCAGGAACAAAGACATCCTGGGGAGACCGGAAGGCTTCCTTAGCGTCTGGCAACTAGGGTTCTTACTCGCAGACCCGTAGACCGACTTCTGATAGTGCAGCTTTGGGGTGAATTCCTGATACTCCAAGTGTACCGACAGGGCATTACCTGAGTTCTCACTCCAGGCCTGTGGAGTCAGAGCCTGCAGGTTCCTAGGATTTTCAGGTCATCTGCATGCACGTTCAAGTTTGAGAAGCACGGCCTTACATGGTTTTCACCTCCTATCAGCTGACCTTTCTGTGTAGTACCTGATTTCAAACGCAGTTTCTGGTCTACTGTGTGAACTTCGTCTTGGGCACCTGGAGTCTATTGGTTTATAGGAAGCTACCTGATTGTGAGGTACATAGCTCTCTCTCGGTTGTCTCCTCCATGACCTGCCCCTACTCAGGAATAATAATGAGCATGCTATTTAATTCCTTCTTTATCAAAAGGATTGCAAAATGAAGATATGCAGTAATGGTTATGTTGCTGGACTCCCAAGTAGTTGACAGCAGTTCGAGTCCTGGACCTGGCGGCTTAAAACTCATGCCAGGCATGTGTGAGTGTGTGGCCAAGATCCTGAGAGAGGAATGGAGGAGAAGGGACTGTGGCGTAGCCATTCCTCCTGGGGGGTGATTTCTTGCCTTTTGTCCCTCTGTCTCTCTCTATCTCTCCAGCAAGCATACACACCGTGTAGCAAAAATCTCTCTCAATAAATAAATAAATATGATGAACTAGAATGCATAGTTCTAAATCTTTCTCTTTAAATAATGCTTTGATACAATTGTGAACAGTATGAACTCATACATTTCCACATGCAGGGCACCAGCATCTAGAAAGTTACAAAAACCTTGTGAATAATTGAGGAAAAGGGAGGTAACTGGGATTGAAGATAGTGAAAGGAGATAATGACTAGCGAGTAGTAGATATTCCCCCCTCCAAAATCGCCTTGGGATAGAAAAATGAAAGGAGGTGCCAAGCACTTCTAGGCTTTGAAATTATATTTCCGTATTCATGAGTCTGAGATGCCAGCTGGAGCTAAGTCAGAAGTTTCTGGTAGGTCCTTACCTGGCTTCGCGTTATCCCAGGTAGACTAAAGCTCTTTAACCTTGTTACTGGAGAAGCACTTGGAGAAATACCATGGGGAGAGTCACACCATAATACAATAGCACACATTTATTGTCTCCTCTGTGCCAGGCACTTTTTAAAAAACCTTTACATATTTTCATTTGGTCATAAGATAAAATTCTAAAAGTCAAGTAATTTTATAGGTGAGAAATCTGAGACCCCAAGAAGCTTAAAACCTTGATTTATGAAGAGAGCTGGTGAGTATTGGATCAGAGTTAAAGCTCAGGTAGTCCGACACTGAGATCTTTAGGCTGAGCCATTATGTTTACTGCCTTCCAGTGCTAAATCCATGGAGATGTCCTCAAGTATCTTGAATTTAGTTAGTGAAGGTTACCTACAGCCTTTTCTACAACACGTGTCCAAGGTGCACTAACTTGCTGGCTCTCCTTGAACGCTGGAACGTGGGAGTCAATGAAATACAATTGTTCTCACACTTGTATTGGAGAATATCCTTCTCTGCCCTACGTCAGCTATAAAGTCGGTTCTGCTGATTTACGCAGGTATGGCTCTCTGTAACCGTCTCTGGACCTTAGGCTCTCCATGTCTTGGGATCGACCTGTGGATTGGCAAAAAGCAGGAACAAAGACATCCTGGGGAGACCGGAAGGCTTCCTTAGCGTCTGGCAACTAGGGTTCTTACTCGCAGACCCGTAGACCGACTTCTGATAGTGCAGCTTTGGGGTGAATTCCTGATACTCCAAGTGTACCGACAGGGCATTACCTGAGTTCTCACTCCAGGCCTGTGGAGTCAGAGCCTGCAGGTTCCTAGGATTTTCAGGTCATCTGCATGCACGTTCAAGTTTGAGAAGCACGGCCTTACATGGTTTTCACCTCCTATCAGCTGACCTTTCTGTGTAGTACCTGATTTCAAACGCAGTTTCTGGTCTACTGTGTGAACTTCGTCTTGGGCACCTGGAGTCTATTGGTTTATAGGAAGCTACCTGATTGTGAGGTACATAGCTCTCTCTCGGTTGTCTCCTCCATGACCTGCCCCTACTCAGGAATAATAATGAGCATGCTATTTAATTCCTTCTTTATCAAAAGGATTGCAAAATGAAGATATGCAGCCAAAGAACAATTAACCTATGCAGAAATTTATATTAATGATGCATCCCTGACACTCTAGCTGCTTTCGATTATGGTAACACAGGAAACGAACAGAGCCCTAGCCCCTAACACCCCATTCCGGGCAAGTCTGCAGTATATGGCTTTACACATGAGAAGAGAGCTTGGTAATGGTTCTTTTCCCTTCTTATTATGTTAACAAAAAGACACATTCATTCATCACTCTTCAGCGGGTAATAATGAACGTCTTCAGTTGCTTTCCTCAGAAGTGTGGAAGAGGTCAACTGGCAGCTTTCCTCTGTTGTTACTTCGAGGATTTCTGGGGCGTGGGGGATATTTATTCGATTTAAGTATTCGTCATCATGGGGATTTCCTGTGCAATAACTTCCACCAGTATCATTTCAAAGAGCAGGGAGGTGTTTATAGACCCCCCCACCCACACCCTCTTCTCCGCAGAACATGTTTTGCAAGTGTTATCATGAACCCTCTTTGAAGAGCCCACGTCAAGCAGAGTCTAAAAAAAGAAAGTGTTTTTCTTGGTAGATCTACAAAAAAAGTTTTACTTACTAAGTTTGGAAAACTTCACAGGGAAAAATCAAAATACCCAGTAATTTAAAAATTAGGAATGAAGAATTTGAAAATTAAATGGTAGACTCTTGAGCCACAAGGAAGCTTTAGGCTCTAGGGGATGATATTTGTGTCATTGCTACCATCACATCCCCTTAATTATTGAAGGGTGTACGTGAAGTCTCTGTCAAGTGACTTCTCTGAGTGACCTTACTTCTGTTGACACTGCGAAGGCTAGGCATTTGGAAAAATTCCACTTTTCCAAAGAGACTCTGCATTTGGAAGCAGTACCATATGGATTTCAACTTCCAGGAAAATCCCTGGGCCATTCTGAAGTCTTTTGAAAGCAGCTTTATCCTAAGTTGATCTCCAAAGGGAAAGGCAAACATAACAGCAAGAAATGCATGCTCATTGCTCTCGGTGACTGAACCCAAGTTTTTTTTTGTTGTTGTCATGATACTCTAAGACTTTAAGCCTGTGCCATCGCGTCACTAGCAAAGTGCTCTGGTTCTTTGATTTCAGTTCTGGTTCATGATTTGATTATGGTTTCAGTCACCATCTCCTGGGACGTGCAGAGTGAAATTGATGTGTGGCAATCTATCTTGAATTTTGCAAAATGATAGGCTATTCATGGGTGTGTAGTGATATAGCTTCTGCTTTTGCTGTGTGGATTTGCCACTGAGGTGAAAATTAATCTTTTAAAAAAGAATTATTTGTTGGGAACCAGCAGTTAGCGTAATGGCTATGTCGCTGGACTCCCACGTAGTCGACCACGGTTCGTGTCCCGGACCCGGTGGCTTAAAACTCACGCCGGGCGCGTGTGCGTGCATGCCCAAGATCCCGAAAGGAAAATGGAGGAGAAGGGATTGCGGCGTGACCATCCCCCCTGGGGGGTGATTTCTCGCTTTCTGTCTCTATGTCTCTCTCTGTCTGGCGAGCGCACGCGCCCTACAGTGAAAATCTCTCTCTCTCAAAAAAGAATTATTTGTTTAACTTTATTATTATTATTTTAATTTGACCAGAGAGACAGACAGACACACACACACACACACACACACACACACACGCACACACACACACACACACACACACACAGAGAGAGAGAGAGAGAGAGAAAGTGAAAAAGCAAGCTGGGACTCAAATCATGGTTGGCCACATGGGAGTCCAGTGCCATAACTGCCAGCTCTGGCAAAAATTAATTTTGAACTCTTTTTAGGTACAACATTAGGGTTGAAGTAATTTTTGAAAGTATAATAGAAGAGGCTTCTTGGGACCAGCAGATGGTATAATGGTTATATCACTGGAGTTCCATGTAGCAGACCACAATTCAAGTTGTAGACCCAGTGGCTTAAAACTCATGCTGGGCGCATGTGCATGGGTGCCCCAAATCCTGAGAGGAGAATGGAGGAGAAGGGGGTTGCATGTGGCCAACCCCCCAGGGGTGATTTCTCACTTTCTGTCTCTCTGGAGAGTGGACACACCCTAGAGCAACGATCTTTCTCAAAAGCAGAAGAAGAAGAGAAGAAGAGAAGAGAAGGAGAGAAGAAGAGAAGAAGAGAAGAGAAGAAGAGAAGAAGAGAAGGAGAAGGAGAAGAAGAAGAAAAGAAAAGAAAAGAAAAGAAAAGAAAAGAAAAGAAAAGAAAAGAAAAGAGGAACATGCCTAGAAAAAAGGTGCCCTGGAGATGCTTCTTTGGCAGTGATGTGTCAAGGAGCTGTGGTGCAATACATTCCTTTCCTTGACATAAACCCTTTCTCTGTTGGTGCAACTTTTCCTTGATTTAGGTTCTGATCCTCGATTTGCATAATGTTTTTGTACCTTGATAAACTAGTCTATTTTATTCAATCTACCTTGTGAGGTCCAACACTGTGAATCATGTTACTAAATGATTTTGTCCTCCTTCTTTCACAAGGTCAGCACTGTCTGAGTCAGTCCTCTGAGTATGCACACGATCTTACTTTTTTTTTTTTTTTTTTTTTTTGCTGGAAGCCACTGCAAAAGTCAGAACAAAATTAAGCAGATCTTACTTTTTTTTTTTTTTTTTTTTGAGCTGGAAGTCACCACACAGCTAGCCTAGTTCAAAATACTCATTTTACAGTTGAGAGAACAGAAGCCACAAAAGACTAAATAAACCATAGCCTGGCTAGGATCAAGGTCTTTTCCTTTGTTTGTCTGTGTTGCTGTTAATTTTCTTTATGTCTTTTAATACATGTTACTTAGTACTTAGATAAATACCACTTTGCATTATTTATCAATCAACAAATGTGCTTGTTATCTCCTCTCCCAATCTAAGAGCTCCTTGAAAGTAGGAATATAGTTTCCCTCAGCCTCTGTATAAAGTTTACTATTTGCAATAAAGAGAAGTATATTAGCTAGCAAACGCCACAATAATGCTGTGTGACAATGTCCTCCAAAGCTTGATGGCTTCAAAGCAATTATTTATCACTGATCTTAGTGGGAGCTGGTTGTGACTTGGCTGATGTAGGTTGGGCTTGGCTGGTTCTGTAGTGAGCTGTGGGTCCCTTCAGGCTAGATGTCTCTGTGGGTCAGGCTCAGGTTTACTCCAGGTGTGTGAATTCTACAGGCCAGGCTGAAGGAATAGCAACTACCCAAAGAAGCTCATCTTGTGTGATGGCAGAGGTGTAAGAAGGCAAGTCCGATTGCTCATACATGTTTCCAGCCACATTTTACATAACCTCTGAGATTCCACTGGCCAAAGCAAGCTTTAGTCCACAATAACAGAGGGAGAGCTTCTTTTGGTTCATTAGGCTAAAGCTAGTCCTGTGGGTGAAGGGAAGAATGGATACATGTCGAATGATACTCCACCACAACCGAGGTCCATGTCCTGAAGGTATTCCTGTTCTTGCTAGACTCTCTCACCCTTGGTAGACTCTTAAGAAAGAAATGAGAAAGCTGAAACATCACATCGTTGCCACTTGTTAACTTTCTTCCTTGGAGGAGCAAAAGTCCTCTGTTGGCTAGATTTTACTGTCTTAGTCTGGACACAGGCCCCTTCCTCTCATTCACGTTGTTTTCCTGAAGGCTTTGGTAAAGGACCTTTTGGTCACACACAATGAAGATCCTTTCTGAAATAACAAACAAAAGTTATTGTTAATAGTAGGGTGGCTGTATTATTGTAGCTTTCTAGGGCTGTTTTAACAAAGGGCCATAAGCTAGGTGGCTTAAACCGTAAATGCACTTTCACAGTTCTAGAGGCTACAAGTCTGCAAGCGGGGTGGTTATTCCCTTCTGAGGCCGTGAGGGAAGGCCGTTCCAGGCCTCTCCCCTTTGCTTACATGGCGTTTTTGCGGTCATAAGGCGTTCTCCCTGGGCATGGCTGAATTTCACCTCTCTGTGAGGCTCCAGTCATATGGAGTTAGGACCCACTCTGAAGACCTCCTTTCAACTTGATGGCCTCTGAAGATTCTGCTCCCAAATAAGGTCACATTCTGAGGTACTGGGGCTTAGGGCTTCAGCATATGAATGTGGGCAGGGTTTGCAATGCAAGGCATCACAGCAATGGTTTGTCCAGGACAGTCACGGTTTCCACTTATTTCTCAGAAGTAATTATCTTTATTTTATATTATATTTTATATATTTAGAGGTTTCTGCCATAGGTGTGTAAGCTCATTGGAGAGAGAGAGATAGACCGTGAGAGGGAAAGTGTGAAATCGCCCCCCCCAGGGAGGATGGCCTTGCCACAGTCCCTTCTTCTCTGCTCCCTTACTGGGATCATGGGCACGCAAGCACACACGCCCAGTATGGTTTTGAAACCACTGTGTCTGGGACTCGAACTGTGGTCCACCATGTGGGAGTCCTTGATGTAACCATTATGCCATCCATCTACTGGTCCCCATATCAGAAGTAATTATTAATGTTGCCTTTTTCTATGTCAATAATGGACCTTGTTGAGAAATATATGATCCCTCTAATTAGGAGAATACAGGGGCACATCATAAAATGCACAGGCTTTAGTGGGATACTGTGACTTGAACATTACCAGAGCAATCTGCTCCACAGAGGTATTATCTCTTCATTTATATAAATGCTTTCATTATTTTTAAAATTTCACTATTATTTTATATATTTTTTAAATCCAATCACTGTACATCTTTAAAGCATACAAAATGGATTTTCCCAGCATGAATGCATAAAAAGTCTGTGATTTGTACCAATACACTCAGTGGGTATTTCATTTTTTTAAGAGTTAAAAAGCAGTAAGTTTCAGGACCAGCAGTTGGTGTAATGACTGTTGCTGGACTCCTTTGTAGCCAACTGCAGTTTGAGTCCCGGACCCGGTGGCTTAAACTCACACTGGCTGCGTGTGCATGCATGCCCAAGATCTTGAGAGGAGACTGGAAGAGAAGGTATTGCAGCATGGCTATCCCCCATGAGGGGATGATGTCTCACTTTCTGTCTCTCTGTCTCTCTCTTTCTGGTGAGCGCACACACTCTATAGCAAAAACCTCTCAAAAAATAAAGCAATAAGTTTCAAATGAAAAGAAGTGTGTGTATGTGTGTTGCATGCAATATTCACATCATATGTTTTATACGCATATATATTATATAGTATATACATCATATTATAAATACACCACATACACACACACATATCTAATTTATACAGAATTTCCTTTTAATGAGTTCTTTTTTTTTTTTAATTGCCAGAGGGCACATATGTACCATGAGAGAGAAAGAAAATACCCCCAATAGGGTTTGGTCCTACTGCAATCCCTTTTCCTGTTTCTTCATCCCATCAGGATCCTGGGCACATGAGCACGTGCTCGCTGTGTGTTTTTCAGGTCTCTGGGGCTGGGATTCAAGCCTTGGTAGGCCATGTGGGATCCAACTCCCTATGCACAGCACTAACCACTGTGCCCTAGGACCAGGTGAGAAGTTATTCTTTTATATCCATCAATTCCCATAGCGTTTCTCTAGGTAGTTACAGCTGTGAAATCTACAAGCACAATGCAGGCTTTATGAGGTGACAAAAACGTAAGGACATTGAGGTGCAAAGCAACCGACAGCGTCCTTACACAGCAGAAGGCAAGGGTACCCATGTCCTCTGTTTTACCCAGCGCTCTTAGCTGTGCAGATTTGGCACAGCGAAATCCAGCTCTGAGTGAACCAAGGTCCTTTCAGTCTTACTTTGTCCATCGGAAATTGCAGGAGTTTCAACAAACAAAGAAATAGAAAGCAGATAAGGGGGATTTTGGTTAACTTAAAAAACAAATGAGAAAGAGATAAGAGGCTTTTAGGAGAGATAATCTGCCACAGGCTGGGGAGGGGAGATAAGAGGCTTTTAGGAGAGATAATCTGCCACAGGCTGGAGAGGGAACCACTAAACAATAAAAGAGGCGGGGATCTGTGGTCTTAATGTACAGAGTAAAAGCCTCCCTGAAAACAAGCTCTGAAGATGAGAAAATATAGATAACTTCAAGGAGGCTATTGGGTTCGGTTCACATGGCTTCTGTTTTTAGACATCAGAAACAGTTGAGTTTGCATTAGCGGTTAAGTGATAAAATTGGATGGTGAGTTCAGAACTATTGACTCCTAGTACAGATCGCTAGTCCCACAATCTTAAGGTAAACAGGTAATAACAGTCTAGAAATAAGGACACATTTTTCTACATAATTACTTCTTTCCCAGAAAGTATTTTTTAAAAGATAACATAGACTTCTTTTTTAAGAGAGATTTTTGCTATAGGGTGTTTGCAGAGAGGAAGAAAGTGAGAAATCCCTCCCCGGGGGTGGGGGTGGTGGGGGGGATGGCCACACTGCAATCCCTTCTTATTCATTCTCCTCTTAGTATTTTGGGCATGCACACAGCAAGACACCCGGGTCTGTTACTCGAACTGTGGTCGGCCATTCGCTGGTCCCAAAAAGGTAGCATAGACTATTTTTTTAGAGACATTTTTACTATAGGGCATGTGTGCTCTTCAGAGGGATAGAGAGAGTCAGAGAAACAGAAAGCAAGAACTCACTCCCCACAGTGGGGATGACCATGCCACAAACCCTTCTCTTTCAGTCTCCTCTCAAGATTTTGGTCACATGCACACACGTACCTGGTGAGAGTTTTAAGCTGACAGGTCTGGGACTTGAACCATGGTTGACTATGTGGGAGACCAGAGACATAATCATTATACCTTCTGTGGGTCCCAACAGCTTAGACTTTTAAATGTATGATTTTAAGTTTTCAGGTCAAATGCAATTGTAATGAAAAATCACTACTGAAACATGAATTGTAAGAACAGAAAGTCAAATAGAAGTTAATATAAAACTTTCTGGTTATTGACTTAAGACTTGAACTTTATTGTGTTGGCAAAGAAAGATCTATGAGGAAATTTCAAAAATTCATGGAATAGAATTAAAGTATCAGTTTAATTTGGTGCAAAAAAAAAATCTTAAAATCCATGCTTCAGAGGGATAGAGAGAGTCAGAGAAACAGCAAGCAAGAACTCACTCCCCACAGTGGGGATGACCATGCCACAAACCCTTCTCTTTCAGTCTTCTCTCAAGATTTTGGGCACATGCACTCACGCACCTGGTGAGAGTTTTAAGCTGACAGGTCTGGGACTTGAACCATGGTTGACTATGTGGGAGACCAGAGACGTAATCATTATACCTTCTGTGGGTCCCAACAGCTTAGACTTTTAAATGTATGATTTTAAGTTTTCAGGTCAAATGCAATTGTAATGAAAAATCACTACTGAAACATGAATTGTAAGAACAGAAAGTCAAATAGAAGTTAATATAAAACTTTCTGGTTATTGACTTAAGACTTGAACTTTATTGTGTTGGCAAAGAAAGATCTATGAGGAAATTTCAAAAATTCATGGAATAGAATTAAAGTATCAGTTTAATTTGGTGCAAAAAAAAAATCTTAAAATCCATGCACAGTTTTTCTCATAACGTGCATTTTTTGGTGAACGTTTCGAAAGTCCCCTCCTCCTCGTTGTACAGGTACTTCTCAAATCTACCCGACACTGCCCTCTAATTTGAGTCTCATGCTTCCATTTCTACCTGCCTGTGGGGCAGTTTGCAGATGCAGTATTGCCAAAAAGTTTTAATATTTATGCTTTCCCACAGTTCAAATTCCTTTTGGATGTTTCAAAATCTCTCAATATTCCTTCTATTTTCCGACATCTCAGAGTCATCCTCCCTTTTTTCTTATCTTTTAATTACCACAGCCACAGCCGGTGATCACGTTTGTCATTTTGTTCTTCTGTGACATTGTGGGGATCCCATCTCCTTTTTCACGCTCCTTTCATACACACCACATTGCCCACCTGCACTCTGGTGACAACCTCTTCCTGGCCCCTCTGCCTACACATACTTTCCTTTTGCTAATCTATCCCAGTATATCATAGGATACGGTTTACTATCTGTTGACGAGGATGTGTATGGTGGTCTCAGCTGGGCTGGACTGAGGTGTATATCATGCTGGGAAAAGTCTCTTCACAATCTAAATGATGTATAGCGATTTAATGTATGAGTAATAACAAAAGTAAATACAATAAGAAGATAAATTAATTTAAAAAAATGAGACAGCTTATGGCATGGTGGTCAAGACTGCTGGATTCCACATGGCCAACTGTGTGGTTTGAGTCCTGGACCCAGTGGTTTGAGAAGAATGATTGATTTGTATGTCTGTGTGTGCATACAAAATTCCAAAAGGAGGAAGAGATGGAGAATGGAAGAGAACAGATTGTGGTGTGGCCATTCCCCTTCATTGCTTCTCTGTCTCCAGTGAGTGCATATGCTCTGTGGCAAAAACCTTAAAAAATCTGTTTTATGGAAGTTTTATCTTATTAAACCATTTTCTAGAGTAAAACTTCATAGATAATTCACGTGTCTTGCTTTTTATTATATGTTCTTGATTGGCTGGCCAGACATTTGATCTTTAGGATGACTCAAATCTCATTTGAGAATGTGATCACCGAAGTCCTTCCCTCATAATTCTTAATTGAAATGAAGACTTTATACTAAAGTAGATGTGGTCAAATCTACAGACGAAGACAAGATACTAACATTGGCAAGAGAGAAACGCCAGGTTACTCACAAAGGTTATCCCATCAGGCTAGCCTCAGACCTCTCATCAGAAACAATGCGAGCAAGGAAAGAATGGGAACATATATTCAAAGTGTTAAGTGAAAAACAGTTTCAACCAAGAATACTATACCCGGCAAGATTATCTTTCAAATGGAAGGAAAGAATAAAAACATTCTCAGATAAACAAGACCTGAAAGAATTTGCCAGTAGCAGACCCACTCTTCAAGAGGTTCTGAAAGGGGTGTTCAACCAGGAAAACTAAAGACACATACAGAAGGCAACCAAGAAAATGACCAATTTAATGCTGGGGACAAGAAATAGCAATAACAGTGCTGAATGTTAATTTCCAGCAGAAAGATTGGACCATGGCAAGACTGCATATCCAACAGAAGAGAGTATGAACATATGAGTGAACTGGCAAAATAGAATTTTTTGACTTTTGAATAAAACATTACTAATTTTTTTACTAGGCTTTGTTTTCCCAATTTAAACATTTTACTTTCTTTTGAGTTGTTGATAGGTTCAGCAATTTGTTAAAATATTTTTTCTTGTTTGTTTCTTTAAGTGGAAATACAAACTTTTCTTCCTTCCTGACCCCTCTTGAATTGGAAATATTTGGGAGTATTCTTATTTTATAGCAGAAGGGTTATTTGCATAAGTTTAATAATGCTTGTTTCATTGAATCAGAAATTGGAAATACTCATTATTGAACAGGGCTTTGACTGGAATGTCATCTGAAGACCAATCAGAAAACTATGGAACTAAGGTGGATCTCAAGTAAGCCAACAGAAGCTCTTAGAAAGATGGCCTG
>NW_006204918.1:34814-47832 GCF_000334495.1 Tupaia belangeri chinensis
CCGGTGATCACGTTTGTCATTTTGTTCTTCTGTGACATTGTGGGGATCCCATCTCCTTTTTCACGCTCCTTTCATACACACCACATTGCCCACCTGCACTCTGGTGACAACCTCTTCCTGGCCCCTCTGCCTACACATACTTTCCTTTTGCTAATCTATCCCAGTATATCATAGGATACGGTTTACTATCTGTTGACGAGGATGTGTATGGTGGTCTCAGCTGGGCTGGACTGAGGTGTATATCATGCTGGGAAAAGTCTCTTCACAATCTAAATGATGTATAGCGATTTAATGTATGAGTAATAACAAAAGTAAATACAATAAGAAGATAAATTAATTTAAAAAAATGAGACAGCTTATGGCATGGTGGTCAAGACTGCTGGATTCCACATGGCCAACTGTGTGGTTTGAGTCCTGGACCCAGTGGTTTGAGAAGAATGATTGATTTGTATGTCTGTGTGTGCATACAAAATTCCAAAAGGAGGAAGAGATGGAGAATGGAAGAGAACAGATTGTGGTGTGGCCATTCCCCTTCATTGCTTCTCTGTCTCCAGTGAGTGCATATGCTCTGTGGCAAAAACCTTAAAAAATCTGTTTTATGGAAGTTTTATCTTATTAAACCATTTTCTAGAGTAAAACTTCATAGATAATTCACGTGTCTTGCTTTTTATTATATGTTCTTGATTGGCTGGCCAGACATTTGATCTTTAGGATGACTCAAATCTCATTTGAGAATGTGATCACCGAAGTCCTTCCCTCATAATTCTTAATTGAAATGAAGACTTTATACTAAAATAGATGTGGTCAAATCTACAGACGAAGACAAGATACTAACATTGGCAAGAGAGAAACGCCAGGTTACTTACAAAGGTTATCCCATCAGGCTAGCCTCAGAACTCTCATCAGAAACAATGCGAGCAAGGAAAGAATGGGAACATATATTCAAAGTGTTAAGTGAAAAACAGTTTCAACCAAGAATACTATACCCGGCAAGATTATCTTTCAAATGGAAGGAAAGAATAAAAACATTCTCAGATAAACAAGACCTGAAAGAATTTGCCAGTAGCAGACCCACTCTTCAAGAGGTTCTGAAAGGGGTGTTCAACCAGGAAAACTAAAGACACATACAGAAGGCAACCAAGAAAATGACCAATTTAATGCTGGGGACAAGAAATAGCAATAACAGTGCTGAATGTTAATTTCCAGCAGAAAGATTGGACCATGGCAAGACTGCATATCCAACAGAAGAGAGTATGAACATATGAGTGAACTGGCAAAATAGAATTTTTTGACTTTTGAATAAAACATTACTAATTTTTTTACTAGGCTTTGTTTTCCCAATTTAAACATTTTACTTTCTTTTGAGTTGTTGATAGGTTCAGCAATTTGTTAAAATATTTTTTCTTGTTTGTTTCTTTAAGTGGAAATACAAACTTTTCTTCCTTCCTGACCCCTCTTGAATAGGAAATATTTGGGAGTATTCTTATTTTGTGGCAGAAGGCCATAAATAGTTCTGCCTGACAGAGAAGATTAGAGAAGATATATGGAAGAATTTATAACATAAAATAACCTGGACTTTTCCAACCCAGCATTGTAATCGGTAGAGATTGCAAAAGAGCGACTACACCAGAAGATTATCTTGAGAGAAACTTTGAAGGAAAAAAAAAGAGACTGATCTTTGCTAGCAGACGGTATATCACAGAATACTTGGTAGGCAATGCTGAATTGAGAAGGTTTATGTGTGACTAGTGTGCTGGGCATTTGTTTGTCAACAATTTGAGTAGTTGACATGTAAATATTTTCTCAAAAATGTTTAAAACCATACTGTTTCTGTTGTTATAGAGTCACAAACAAAATTACACAAAATTATAAGAAATATATATATATTTTTAGAGGTTTTTTGCTATAGTGTGTGTGTACTCGCCAGACAGAGACAGAGAGACAGAAAGTGAGAAATCACCGCCTGGCCATGCCGTGATCCCTTCTCCTCCATTCTCCTCTCGGGATCTTGGGCACGCACACACACACGCCCAGCGTGAGTTTAAGCCACCGGGTCCAGGACTCGAACCACGGTCAACTACGTGGGAGTCCAGCGACATAGCCATTACGCTAACTGCTGATCCCCCAGAAATATTTTGAACATTATTTTTAAAATTCAGTATTTTGAAATTTTGAAAGTTGTTTATTAACTGTCAAGAACTATAGAGTATGAGCAAAACTTTTTCTTGATATGTAAAGTAAATGTTTGTGGAAAAACGTAAAAATTAATTAATGAATTAATTTAAAAAAGGAAAAACCAATATGATAAGTAAGTTTACAAAAGTGTTATTGCTTTAACATGAAATATGTAAAAGTTCTTTGAAATGTTATATTACTCTTTATTATTATTTGTGTGTCCTAAACTCTCTTATTAAAAAAAACAGGTCTCATTAATGCTCAAAAAAAAAAAGTAAAAAAAAGAATAGATGTGTCATGAGTTGACCCATGAAGGACTTACATCATTGAGGGAATTAGAGGAAAAAGTGAAGTCTGGGCTGGAGCAGTAGCATAACAATATGAGGAAGGTAGAAATAGCCACTGTGTAAGTGAGGACAGCAAGGCTCTTCGCAAACACAATATGGGCTATAGAAGGATGGAGGCAGAATTATACACATTATGGAATGTACCGGATTATACATGAAAATTCTGATCGTGTCGGGCTGCTCTTGGACAAGGGAATAAAAACGATAACGAAAGTTGCTGTTTTCTCAGGGTTAGTTTGTGCCTATGTGCGAATTTGGGTGGGGAGAGAAACCAGAGCTGGAGGTGTTGACCTGGAGGCCACATATTACCTAGAAGCATGGGAAGGGAGGCCTTGCTGAGGTCCATGAACATGGAAATCGAAAAGACAAGCCAGAAATCAGAGTTATTTTGGAAAAAAAAAAAAAACAAAAAACAAAATTGAATCTGGGGAATGGAATTCACAATGGTAATATTACTGACTGGAAGAGAAAAGTAGACATGAGAGATTAATTTAGGAAGAAAGATGACACATTTAGTTTTAAAACATTTTGTCTATTTTCTAATGGAGATAAAGAAAAGTTAGCTTTAACAGAGGACTATGAAGAGAGGACTATGTATTAAGTCATGAGTCCGGGTAGGGATTAAAACAGTAACTAGGTGAGCTCATGAAGACAGAGTTTATGAAATAAGGACAGAGGGCTGAGAACTGATCGGAGAAGTCCTTTATCCACCTGGACTCATAATTTATTCAAGCACACTCACATATTATAACTTCATTTTTCCTCAGGTGTTTTGACTACCCATCTTACCTTTTGTCCTAGTCTATTTGTTGCTAATAGCAGAAAATGCCTGTGTCTGCGTAATATATAGTGATAGAGGTTTATGCAGCTCGTAGTTTGGAGTTCCAGGCCCAGGCCACACCTGGTGAGGATGTTCTGGCCGCGTTGCAGCATGGTGGAGGGCAGGAGCTTGTGCATCCGTGTCCACCTGTCTCTGTTCTGGTTTCATTTCCTCTTCTTATAAACCCATCAGGAGACAATCATGGGGGCCTCATGCCAGTGAACTTAGCCCTCATCGCCACGAAAAGTCCCCCCCACCTTTCAACATATAGTTGCGCCAATGCCTTACCACCTTAATCCCATCACTGTCAAATCTTAGCACATGCATTTGGGGGAGGTACTCAAACCATAGCACCCTCCTTTTTCAATTCTTGTTAAACTCTCAAATTGGCCAACTGCAATTCGAGTCCTGGACCTGGTGGCTTGCTTTCTCACTTTGCCTCTTTCTCTTTTCTGGCTTGCTCTGCCCCTCTCTGGTCAAAATTAAAGTAAATAATAAATACGTACATAAATAAAGTTAAATAAAATAATTCTTAATAAAATGAACATTTAGCCTTGTTCTAGCCTCCAGAATTTGCATACACCAGCTTTTCTGGATTCTGGCTTTCCCATGGACTTGATCGTGTGCATCTCGTCCTCCTCCCCTGGTCTTAGTTTCTTTCTGAGCTTCATGTACAGTCTTGAGCTGTAAAAGAGAGAAGGAAGCTATGAAAGATGTACTCGTAGGAGTGCTTATAAAGATACGAGAGCCAGAATGATGATGTGTCATGGAGATCAAGAGGGAAAGGGGAGAAGGTCATTCAAAACCTTTTGAAAATGAACATTATCCCTGCAATATCAGGGTCACAGGTATGCCAACAAATGACAAGAACACGATAGAGACTCATTCATTCATGTGGGCTTCACAACTCTCCACCAAAAATTATACTTAAATGTTGAAAAAGTTACCATTCAATAAAACTATTCTAGGACGTGCTGAACGGCACTGCAATTCTACAAGTTTATTTTCTTAGTATTGCTGAAAGGCTTTTTCCGGTTGACCAAGCATAGGCTTGTGCTTTATGGGATTGCGTTTCATTTTGAAAACCCAGTAAACTGTATTTTCTTTCTGGCTGTCTTAGTACTAGCTATTATTTCAGCTCTGCCGAGGTGATGTAACACCAGTAAAATCTGACCAGCCAATCATCCCTAAGTTTAATGCTTTACCTGCAAACTCTCTAGAGCTGACACCTGCTGGGGATGGTCGTGATCGCTACTTTATGCTCAACTCACAGACAATGTAAATAGCTACACATTTTTTTTACTCCTGAGTTGTCAGGTGTTAATTCCTGATCTGAAAGTTTTGCTCTAAATGCAGGATTTTTTCTTGGGCTACACCCGCTCTTCGCATTTGGTTTGATGATATTAATGTTGATGAAATTTCCACCAGGAGTAGGAGTGGGCCATGGGAGAGGGGAGGACGAGCTGTGGGAGCACCTCCTCCCCTGTGAGCCATCCTGCTCGTCCCCTTCTGTACTGCTGTGTTCCTGCCGACAGCTGAGCCCTGTGGATCACAGCACACGGGGGAACTTCTGCCCGCGAGATGAACCTTAGCCTTTAGCTTTTCTTTTCTTACATATGACATTGAGACTGGTAGTGTCTTCTGGCTTCAGGCCTGTGGTCTCCTTTCAATCCCAAATCATTTGTTTCATTTGATGAAAAGGCTTCTATTCATTTAAAAAATAGGCAAAGAATGATAGAGTGATTCATGCTTTGGGGTGTGTGAAGGTTTTCAAAAATACCCATTACTTGGAATAAATGCCACTTCCCTCAATAAAAAGCAAAATAAGAAAAAACGCCATCTGATCATTGCAAAAATGACTCAAAAAATAAATCAGGATTGATGTTACACTTTGTTTTAACGTGCCGTAAAATGAGATGACCATATTTCCAAGCGCAAAGAGAGGGTGACCTAGGCACTTCTAGGGGAACTTGCTACAACTATTAGAAAAGAATGTTCTAAATAAGAGAGCTAAATAATTCACAAAGGTGTCTTGGCAGTTGGACTTTAAGAGCTACACCGACTGACTTTTCTCAGGGAACCTCACCTGTCCCCTTCTTCTCATCCTCCTTGACCGCCTGCCTTTTACATTTTCTCCTACGGTTGGTCTGTAGGTCTCTGAATGTTTCTGTGTCTTCTATCCTTGTTGAAGTCTATACTTTATAGTTGCTTGGTTGAGTTTTATGCTTTTTAATTTTGAGTTTGAAAATGAATGAAACCTTTTATTTTTTCTTTCTGGGAAAAAGAAAACAATCGACTCACAGTTAATTTAATTATTATTTTTCCAATAGAAGTAATAAACAAAAGGAGCAACAATGAATAAAGTATAAACGGATGGGGGCTGGCAGTTGACATGGTGGTTGGGGTGCTGGACTCCCACGTGGCCAACGGCAGTTTGAGTCCTGGACCTGGCAGCTTGCTTTCTCACTTTCCCTCTCTCTTTCTGTCTCTATTTGGTGAGTGCATGTGCCCTAGAGCAAACTAAAATGCAATAATAATAACAATAATAGATGAAATAAATTAATAATTATTTAAAAACATAAAAATAAAGAGGAATAAAAAATGCAAAAAAAAAAGAGAAGAAAATTAGGTTAAAAATCAGAAATGAAAAAAGTGCAAAATGGGAAGGGGCAGAAGAAGGGGAGAGAAAGTTTAGGTGGTAATGGGATAGTATAAAAATGGATAAATAAGATTGAAAAAAATTAATTTCAAATTTGATATATTTAATACAATCATGTAGATCCAACGTTTAATTCTTTACCATTTACCACTTTATGTATTATGTGAAGTTAATTAAATTCAGTGTTGGGGAAGAAGAAGCACATTTAAATAAAGTTTTCTAATTATTTATACCTTTAGTCATTAATACTGAGAGGCTTTTAGCATTTAGATGTACAGGAAAAATTCTTTCCCAATACATTGAAATTAACTTGTGCTATTTATTTGTTTATTTATTTATTTAGGAGAGGTTTTTACTACAGGGTACGTGCACTCTCCAGAAAGACAGAGAGACAGAGACACAGAAATCACCCCCCAGGGGGGATGGCCACGCTGCAACCCCTTCTCCATTCGCCTCTCAGGATCCTGGGCACACACGCACATGCACCCGGCATGAGTTTAAGCCACTGGGTCCGGGACTTGAACTGTGATCAACTACATGGGAGTCCAGTGACACAGCCATTACACTAACTGCTGGTCCCAACTTGTGCTTATTTTAGTCAGTTTGATGAAACGGAAATTTTTGAGTTTGATAACCAATGATAGCTTCTATAAGTACCATTTTTATTATCTTCTTTACATTTGTATCTTTTTTTCATAAGAAGTGTACCGTTTTTTAGCTAGATATGGTGTGTGCACCTGTAATCCCAGCTACTCAGAAGGCTGGGGTAGGACTTCACAATTCAAGGCCAGCCTGGGCGACATAAGGAGATCCTGTCTTTAAAACAAACAACAAAAACAATAGCAAACAAACGAAACAAAGTAAAAAAGGCCCCGCTGCACTGGCACAAAGTGGGGTTACTTAGGAGGCTAGAAGCCATGTGAGAGGCCCTGCTTTGTTCCTTGGTCAATTGACACACATGTTGCTGAGCATAACTAAATCCTAGCTCACCAGGAGGCTGGGGCAGGAGGAGGTGACATGGCCTTGTCATATACCTTGTCAAATACACCGGTTTCTCTCTCTCTCCCTTTCTCTCTCTTTGTGTCTTCTATCTTTAGTTGAAAAGAGACAAAAAGAAGTAACACCGTTTTTTAAAGTATGCTTACTTATTTGTAAATTTTTCATCGTCAAACAGCTTCACTGAGATGTAACTGACGTGTCAGCACACATATCTAAAGTGTGTAGTGAAAACGCCCAGGCAGCCCCCCACTTACACTCAAGGTACTAAACACCCATCTCTGCTAAGTTTCCTTAAGCTTCTTCGGAATTCCTCCTACTCACTTCTGTCTTCCATGTCCTCACCATCTCTGAGGCTGTCCTGATCATTACGTATTAGTTCACTTTTCCTAGAATTTAATATACAAGGAGACTTTGAAAAATATGTGAACAGATGGAACTAATGTATGAGTATACTTCATTGCAAAAATTTTTCAAAATCCAGGTATAGATCTTTTTCATATGCCTTTTCCATACACTTTTTGAAGATCCCTGATACAAGAAAGTAAACGATATATTCTCTCTCTCTCTCTCTTCTGGTCTTTCTTTCACTCAGCTTGATTATTTTCAGATACATTCATTTATGTTGTGTAACAATTATTCATTACTTTTGGTGCCAAGTAGCATTCCATTGTATGACTATACCGCGATTTCTTGCTGTTGGTATGTAGACTTGTTTCCAAGGTACAACCATTGCAAATAAAGCTGCTATGAACATTTGGGTACAAGCTTGGTATAAACATACTTTTATATTTTGGGGGGAGGGGGTAAATATTTAGAAATGGAATGTCTAGATCATATATGTTTTTAAAGTTTATTTTTTCCATGAACGGGAAAGATGGAAAGAGAAATAGAGAGAGTGGGGTCAGCAAAGCCCCTCTAGAATGGATATCAATGAAATAACTTTGTCTGTCTGACACCTGGAGATGAAGTAACTCCTTGACCAAGGAACAAAGCAGGGCCTCTCACACGGCTTCTAGCCTCCTAAGCAACCCCACTTTGTGCCAGTGCAGCGGGGCCTTTTTTACTTTGTTTTGTGTGTTTGCTATTGTTTTTATTGTTTGTTTTAAAGACAGGATCTCCTTATGTCGCCCAGGCTGGCCTTGAATTGTGAAGTCCTACCCCAGCCTTCTGAGTAGCTGGGATTACAGGTGCACACACCGTGTCTATCTAAAAAACGGTACACGTCTTATGAAAAAAAAGATATAAATGTAAAGAAGATAATAAAAATGGTACTTATAGAAGCTATCATTGGTTATCACACTCAGATATTTCTGTTTCCTTTTAAGCAAAGGTTTAGAACTGCCTATGACATTAAGAAACAGAAGCCAGGATCACAGTGAGAGTGTTAAGCACTGATTGGGCGACTTATGTACAAAGAGAGAGCACAGGCCTTTTGTTTTGTTTCAATTTTTTAAACAGCCATGTCTTGGCTTTAACATTGTGCATACTGGCACTGCAAATAAACACATGAAAATATTCCCCCGTTGTCTTGCACACATATTATTATGGACAAAATAAATTCTGCAGTAATTCATACTCATTGGCATAGCCACACTTAAATGAATATTAAATCAATAAACAGTTCATGTTCAACATACATTAGATGTCAGGTTGAGTATTTAATGTTATTTTGAACTTAATTCCTAGTTTTTCTAAAGGGACATCTTTTGCATACGTGGGTGCTCCAATGAAAGCTGAGGAATGCGCTCGTTGACCATAATATCAGAATTCACCCACGAGAGGGTATTTACCTCCTCCTCTAAAAGAACCTTGTTTATAGTCTCTCTCTGCAGGCATTAGTTCCCATCTTACTAATAAAAATGTTTGTGAGTTTCAACCCCAAAATTCTGTCTTCAAGGGAGAGTTACAGAAAACAGTGATTCATGGGACCAGCAGTTGACGTAATGGCTATGTCGCTGGACTCCCACATAGTCAACTGTGGTTCGAGTCCCGGACCCGGTGGCTTAAACTCACGCCGGGCACGTGTGTGTGTGTGTGCCCAAGATCCCAAGAGGAGACTGGAGGAGAAGGGATTGTGGCGTGGCCATCCCCCCTGGGGGTGATTTCTCACTTTCTGTCTCTCTGTCTCTTTCTGGTGAGTGCACACGCCCTATAGCAAAAACCTCTCCAAAAAAAGAAAAGAAAAAAAAGAAAAAAGAAAACAGTGCTTCATTAAGTAAGAAGTCAAAGTCCACCAAGCTAATGCGAAAAATGACATCCATTAAAATGTCTTAGCATCCATGGAGTGTATTACTTCCATGCGTTTTCTAGTTCGTTCAGATTTGTTTTCCTTAGGAAGTAAAATGAAGTTAGAACAGGACAGTCTGTGGTATGGTGATATCGGCAACCACCAGTTCTTGTCCATCAAGGAGTCCCAATTCTTTTCACGTCTTTGATGTGACCTTGTTCATTCTTCAGTAGAGGTTACTGACTGCAAATAAAGTGTTCTGTTTTTCCCTTGGATGATGTGATGGCTGGAGATTTCATCTGCAGAGAAGCACTGTTGTTCGATAACCCCAAACCTCCTGTAGGTCAGCTGATGGAGAAGACCCAGTATTTTCCGGACTCTGACTACAAGCTGGGAAGTTCTTTCTCTCTGCTTCAGATGTGTATGTGGGCAGCCCATCTACGTCACTGAATACCAAGAAACGATTAAGGGGAATGTATATACTAGTGGCTATTTTGGGGGGGAGAGATTTTTGCTATAGGGTGTGTGCACTTGCTGGAGAGACAGACAGACAGAGAAACAGAAAGTGAGAAATCACCCCCTCCCCAGGGGGATGGCTACACTGCAATCCCTTCTCCTCCAGTGTCCTCTCAGGATTTGGGGCACAAACACATGCATGCCTGGCGTAAGTTTTAAGTTGCCAGGTCCAGTACTCGAACTGCAGTGGACCACATGGGAGGCCAGTGACGTAATCATGATGCCATCTCCTGGTCCCGACACTTGTAGCTATTTGAAAAACCTCGGTGGCATACACAGCTGCAATGATGTGTTTGTGAGAGCTACTTGGGGAATGATTCGTTTTACTACTCCTTCAGCGAGTCTGTATGCTATACTTCTAATACTATACTTGATGCTCTCTCTACAGATTTTTAAAAACCTCCTGAATATGTTCAGGATCATTTCCATCTAATGGAACTCCTCCAAAAGGTTGCTTCTTAGGCCACTGCAGCATCCTTACAAACGCAATACAGTGTTCTGGAGCCTGTGCGTAGTCGCGATGGCGCACATGGGAAGATTTGCCTATGGTTGATAGAGTTCCAGTGCGCATTCAGTACAAGCAGCCAGTCCAGACAGAATCAGCTGGGCATTTCCTTTCGAAGCTTCTGTCCCACCATCTATCAAAGGGACAATGGAGCTTGGACCTAACACACCATCTTCCTAATTTAGAAGAGACAGCAGCATGCCGTTTATCCATCTTCTGGCTATGATAGAGTTCAGCCCATGTACAATAATATGAAACTGTTGATAGAAAGTGTCGGTAACATCTTGACTTTTGTTGAAATGTAGAACTACATACACTGCAATTAGGAACTGTCATTTAGAAATTCTGCAGCAACTTCAACCTTAGGTCTTCGAACACCATTTTTTTTTTTTTTTTGAGAGGTTTTTCGCTATAGGGTGCGTGCACTTGCCAGACAGACAGAGAGAGACAGAGAGATAGAAAGTAAGAAATCACTCCCCAGGGGGGATGGTCACGCCTCAATCCCTTCTCCTACATTCTCCTCTTGGGATCTTGGGCACGCACACACATGCGCCCTGCGTGAGTTTTAAGCCACCGGGTCCAGGACGCGAACTGCGGTCAACTACGTGGGAGTCCAGCGACGTAGCCATTACGCTAACTGCTGGTTCCCAGGTCTTCGAACATCTTTAGGCCTAAATAGAAACTGCCTGTTTAGAATGGAAACATCTCTAGTGCCTATGCCTATAACGTGAATCTATCTAAAACCAGACGATGCCAGATTTTTGAGGAGCTCACATCCTAAGCCTCTGGCTCTGATGACCAGAACTTTGGATATATCTAACAAAAGCCAGAGAGAGTCAGTGCCTGTTTCAAAATCAGGGTGTATGAAGGGTCCAGATCACTCAAGAAACTTCTTTACACCATCAACAGCCATTGGCTCCTAGCCGTCTGCCATATTGTTCTTGAGCCTCATTTTGGACAGGACTGTTGGTGACAAAACAGCGACTAGAGGTTTATTACTAAGGACTTACTACTAAGGACTCAATGTCTTAGGCACTGTCTTGAACATGTAATAACAAAGAACTCTAAGAAATCTTTATGCCAAGAAAAAAGAAATGGTCAAGCTTTTCAACTGTTTCATTGTTGGTTAACATTATCTACATTTATTAGTCTTACTAGTAATATATAACAATAACTTATCATTATTCTATTTTGCTCAGTGACAGAGGTACATGACAGATTTTCCCTTTGCCTACTTATTTTAGTAGCTATTTGTTAAAGGGCCATGGAATGTATTTAAGACACGTCACATCTAGGTAGCTCTCTTTGTAATAAAATACCCAAGTTAACGTTATACCTCTACCTTTGCCACTCTCCTTTTAAATGATTGATTTCTTTTTCTTGCTATACGTATTGTTTTTTTTACCAATAGCCACTTTCTAATTGTTAAATTGGCGTGACTTACTTGAATTAGTCATGTATTTATAAAACATACACATCCCACATTCATCTATTGACAATCTCAACAATCATAACTGGATTACATGATCAAGAACAGGCTGTGGGGTCTCCTTATCTGGGAAAAAGTAATTGGGGCCATAGATAAGAGTTTGAAATATTAAGAAAATGATCCTGTAAGGTCCTCTCAATTCTTTTTTATTCCTTATGAGGTGGAATGATATTAGACAGAAATAACTTATGTACTCATGAGAGAGAGACAGAGAGAGGGAGAAGAGAAAGCACTCCAGTGAGGCATGGCCATACCATAATCCCTTATCCTCCATATCTCCCTCTTTTCAGGATTTTGGGCATGCAAGAACACACTAGGTTTCTAAAGTTCCTGGTCCAGGACCCAAACTACATGGTTAGCCATGTGAGGTCTGGCTGCCTTAACCACCAGGCGATGGAACTGGCTTGTTTTTTATTTTTTTAAACTGTTTAGAGAGATGGGAAGTTGAAAGAGCATTTGTGATAGTATGAAGAGATTTACTGGGCCAGCCTGCGGCCTGGAGGTTAAGGAAGCTGGATCTCACATGGCTGACTATGCGCTTTGTTCTGGGCTTGTGGCTTGAAAGAAATATGCCAGGAGTAGGTCTGTGTGTGTGTGTGTGTGTGTGTGTGTGTCTGCATGCAGGTCCAAAATCCTGAAAGGAGGGAGAGATGGAAGAGATGATTTCTTGCTTTCCCTCCTTCCCTGTCTCTCTCTCTCTGTAAACACATGCACCATCTGGCAAACATATTTTTCTTTTGTAAACTTTTCTATAAATAAACGTGTGACATAGAAAGTGAACTCAGTATATAGGATAGAAGTGAAGATCAGTATGAAAATGACTGACCTTCAGAAACAGCCCCAGCAGCTTTATATTTATTGAACTCTCGCACTTCCTGCCTAGGATTTGATGCATGAAGAGTACTCAGAAAGAGGCCAGGGCTTCTCTACTTTGAAAACCTGGGCAGGTGTTAAAAGTGTGTGGAGAACTTGAATGGTCCAGTCCATTACATCCTGAATGGGGGATGCTCTTCTGCTGAATTCCAGCCTTTCTCCTACTGATGGGTGGGATGGTGGAGAGTGGATGGGCGGGATGGCGGAGAGTGGATGGGCGGGATGGTGGATTGTGGGTGGGAGGTATGGCGGAGTGTGGATGGGTGGGATGGCGGAGAGTGAGTGGATGGGTGGGATGGTGGAGAGTGGATGGGGGTGTGGATGGGCGGGATGGCAGATTGTGGATGGGCGGGATGGTGGAGAGTGAGTGGATGGGTGGGATGTTGGAGAGTGGATGGGTGGGATGTT
>NW_006204918.1:52154-69858 GCF_000334495.1 Tupaia belangeri chinensis
AGTGGGTGGGCGGGATGTGATCTATTAACAGAGACCACGGAGCAGAGTGAAATCCTGACTAGAGGTAGAAGGAGATTAAAGGAACTAGGGGCCCACATTAGGTTCCAGTCCCAGCTTCCCAGTAAGTCCTAACTATAGGAAATCTCTCAGGATCCTCACCTGTAAAACGAAAGGAGTTGGTAGGATTCTTTGATTGTAGTTAATTAGCAGTAAGGGATAGTGGGCATGCGCGTAGAAACAGATGTGAACGTGTAAGCTTCACTTTCAAATAAATAAGACTCATGCTGGAGACTGCTCTTACTCCCATCCTCTCTGTGAGGCTCTAAGTAAATACAAGCACAAAAAGGCTGATTTCCTCCTTCACCTCTGGTCCGCAAACACTTAAATAATTGGAGAAACCCGTCGAGTTGTGAACAATCGATTCCAACGCTCGCTTTGTGGGTTTCCTCTGGGATGAGCAAAACTTGTTGCATAGGATTGTCAGCTTTCTAGTTTTAGGCAACCTGGAGGAAAGGAATTCAATAGGCAGTGTTCATGAAACACGTAACTCCTCCCTTGTGTGGAAACCCTTTCCTCTCTTATCGGGAGCCTCAGGATCCTCTTCACCTTTGTAACTTCCTCAGTTAAGTGATGTGCTAATGGGCTTGGTTCCACATGGGAGTTTTCTGACAATGTAGATGGTAAACTATACAGAGAGTCAGCTCAAGGATCTATTGACTTTGATGACAAAGTCCGAAAAAGGAGACCCTTCCTGGTGCTTTGCGGGCATCTGTCTGTGTAAACACACCCTACTCAGGTGAATAGCACACCCAGAAGAGGCTGCAAAGGGGGACTAAATAGCCCGTTGACTGAGGAAAGGAGGAGAAAATGAGCCCCGGTGGAACAAAGTCTCAGGAATGAAAGAATGAGAGCACTCAGGGTGAGAATGTACATAACTTCACGGTGGCGAGAATTTAATTTCTTTGGGTATGATTTTTTCTACCAACAGGCTTTGATCGCCGGTGTAGAAAGCCTTTTGAAATTCACCCTGCTGTTGTCCTTACAAAATCATTCACTGTTGTGATATATTATCAAAAGGCAGACCACACAGTGCCACAGGCTGCAAGTGGATCCACTCTCAGAACCCCGCGTATGTTCAGTCCCCCACCCCGCCACACCCCAGGCGGGGTTGTGAGGAATGTGTGTAACGTGCAAATGCTGCCGCTTCACAACGGGGCAAATCGCTCAGCCGAGTTTTCAACTGGATTATTTTAAAGGTCAAGAGATACGAATGGTTCACAAAATGATCAAGCCTTGAAATAGGAAATTTTGGACTACTTCCTTCCGGGAGTTATGAATGGTTTTAAATCAATGAGAGGAAAGGCCACAAGGGGAGGGCCTCGACCTCGATTCGCTTCCAGTGAGAACAGCGCCCTGGAACCTCGGTGCTGAGGTCTCACCAGGTTTGGAGACGGTTCACACGTGCAAACCTTTCAGTCCGTCCTGGACCTGGGAGCTCTCCTCATGTATTCAGGGAAGGGTGGGTTGCAGGGCCTGCTGGGCGGTTAGGAAGCTCTTCCCTTCCATAGCGTGGTGCATCCCGGGAGAGGCAAGGCCTCCGGTTTGCTCTGACTTAGCTCCTCTGGGATCCAGAGAGAATCTCACTGGCTTGTCACGCCGCTGTGCGGTGAGCGTTTGCAGGAAGTGGCATCACCGGGATTTCCCCACAGGGGCTTAGGGCGGTGTACTTGTTCACAAAGGCTGCAGAACCAGCGCTGCTCTGCTCGGCGTGCCCTTGCTGAACAGCCCGACTCGCCCGGCCTGAGTGTTTGTTGCTGCTGTTTCTTAGCTCTATTTCCTACACGCTGGCGTAATTCACAAGGAAATCAGACTTCCGTCTGTCACTAGGATGGAAAGTGCCGACAGTGGCAGCACCGATATTAAGTCATATTCCTCCCCAATGTAGACGTTTCTCCTTGGAGAGTCTATGGGGGTGCTCTGGGTGCATGCTGAGCACACTGGGTAACACGGATCCTGCTGAGCACACCCGGTAACACGGATCCTGCTAAGCACACGGGCTAACACAGATCCTGCTGAGCACACTGGTGACACGGATCCTGCTGAGCACACGGGCTAACACAGATCCTGCTGAGCACACGGGCTAATACGGATCCTGCTGAGCACACTGGGTAACATGGATCCTGCTGAGCACACGGGCTAACATGGATCCTCCTGAGCACACTGGTGACACAGATCCTGCTGAGCACACAGGCTAACATGGATCCTGCTGAGCACACTGGTGACACGGATCCTGCTGAGCACACGGGCTAACACGGATCCTGCTGAGCACACCGAGTAACATGGATCCTGCTGAGCACACGGGCTAACACGGATCCTCCTGAGCACACTGGTGACACGGATCCTGCTGAGCACACTGGGGACACGGATACTGCTGAGCACACAGGCTGACACGGACCCTTCTGAGCACACCGGTGACATGGACCTGCTGAGCACACTGGGTAACATGGATCCTGCTGAGCACATTGGGTAACATGGATCATGCTGAGCACACTGGTGACACGGATCCTGCTGAGCACACAGGCTGACACGGACCCTTCTGAGCACACCGGTGACATGGACTGCCCTACACGTTTGCTTTGGCTGTTGCTTTGGCAGCCAGCAGTGTGCTTTGTGGTCAGGGGGGCCGAGCTGCAGGGACTACTGGCCGTGGGCCATGTGTTCCTGTGGGCTTCTCTGTTCTAGCCCAACACGAACCGGCCAGGGTGGAGCCAGGGACACCCTTTGCTTCCATCTCTTTGTGTAGACCATAGGAGGCATGTTTGATGTCATTCCTCAGAGTTTCCAGCTAGGATTGCCAGAGAAAATCTAGGATACCCAGCTAAGTTTGACTGTCAGATAAATAATAAATCATGTTTAAAAGTAAAAGGATGCCCCAAGTGTTTTATGATGCATACTTTAACAAGTATTCATCGTTCACCTGACATTCGAGTTTACTTGGCTGTTGTGTACTTTATTTATGTATTTAATTTTTTGCTATGGGGCACGTTCCTTTGCCAGAGAGACAGAGAGACAGAAGGTGAAAAATCACCCCTTGGGAGTGGCCACACTGCACTTACCTGGCGTGAGTTTTAAGCCACCAGGCCCGGAACTTGAACAACGGTCAACTATGTGGGAGTCCAGCGATGTAACCAGTACTCCATCAGCCGGGAAGCTGTTGTGTATTTTTACGGGCTGAACATGGCAGTAGTCTTCCGAGTGGAGTTCAGACTTGCTGTCCAGGACTGTAACCTGTACAACACTGCACTTTGGATTGGATTTACCTTTTACTGGCTTCGTATTCACCCGCTCCAGCTCCCTGACCTCATCCCACGTGCAAATAAATTCTTGTCTCAGGCTCTGCTTTTCGGGAAAGCCCGGCTAAAAGATAAGGCTGGATCTGGAGCACTGCGGATCGTAACCGATGGAGATTATATCTGAGTCTGGATATTTTCTGAGTGATCCACGCGTCTCCTATAGTTCTTTTGTTTTTAAGTCTAGATAATTATTTCTGTGGGAGTCCATCTGTACCCCCATGCCCCTTGATATCTGCAATTTCTGAGATACTTATGTTCATTTATTTATTTATTTATTTATTTTAGAGAGATTTTTGCTATAGGGTTCATGTGCTTGCCGAAGAGACAGAGAGAGGAGAGACAGAAAGTGAGAAATCACCCTCAAAGAGGGGATGGCCACACTATAATGCCTTTTCTTCCATTCTCCTCTCAGGATTTTGGGCATGCATGCACACACAACCTGTGTGAGTTTAAGTCACCTGATCTGGGACTTGAACTGCCGCTGGCTGGGTGTGAGCGTCCAACGATGTAACCGTTACGCTGGTCCTGATATTTATGTTCTTCTAGCTACCTCTATTGTAAACTGATTCTCTGAATTAGGGCAGTTCATTTCACCCCCTGCACATTCTATTTTTGTTTCTACCTACCCACTGATTCCAGATATGAAAATTAGTTATTTACTCAATATTCAACCAAGACTTAAAGTCCAGTCCCAACCAAGAACTAGCCAACAAAAAGGACAATTACGCAAAGAATGATTAAAAATAATAAACACGATTTCACTTTTGGGTCAGGGCAGAGGACTACATCTTATTAGACGGAGCAAAGCAAACTCAAACTGAACACAGTGAACGTGTCCTCTAGAAAAGCCCTTGGCCTTGCCATCCCTGGGAAATTTTCATGGAAGTCTTCATTTTTCTAGAACTTCTCACTAGCTCTCTAACTCCTCTCTTCACCCTCTCTTCCCCAAGTGTTTGTAAAACGTATCCCCAGCATGTGGCACCATGCCAGCCAGAGGGTGTATGCCTGGTGAATGCTCGTTGGCTCTGTGAACGACCATGGCGCCTTTCAGTCCCACAATCTCAAACCATAAATGCGTTCTAATTCTCTTCTATCCAGAACATACAATGAAAGTTAAAAAAGAATAATTTAATTCTATCTACTTAAAGTTTTCATTACTGCCATTCTGTTTCCTGCTAAATAAGAAACACCAGAACAAGAGAAATAGAGCATAAACCCACTGTGTATCTATAGACTATTTCTCACAGCATGTAACACCCATAACACTCATTATCTCATTAAAAAACACTTTAGGGGACCAGGAGATGGCATAATGGTTGCGTCACTGGACTCACACGTTATTGACTGCAGTTCAAGTCCCAGACCTGATGACTTAAAACTCATGCCAGGCGCATGTGTGTGTGTACCTAAAGTCCTGAGAGAAGAAAGGAGGAGAAGGAATCGCAGTGTGGCCATCCCTTCTGGGGGATGATTTCTCACTTTCTGTCTCTGGTGAGCACATGTGCCCTATGGCAAAAATCTCTCTTAAAAAAAAAAAACTCTTTAGAATAAATGTTGTATATATGGGTTGAATGGACTTAGAATAGAATGATAGCTATTGAAGAGAATATCAAGGGTTAGTTCTAAACACTGATAGGAGGGAAAATGTATGGAGATGAAGCTCTTTACTATTTATGTTATATTATTGCTTATACATTGTTTCGATACTCATAATAACTCCTGGTGGTGGTATGTAATAAAAAAGGACCAGAGAAATTAAGGAAAGAAAACTCACCTGGGTACAGACCATGCTCTGCTTCACTGAAGGTTCTGTCTTTCACCATTTTATGACTTCATGACATTTCTGGACTTTCCGGTCATCAGAACTACAAGTCAAAGTGAAGCTCTGTTCCTTTCCATTTCTCCAGAGTCTAGTGTTTCTGTCAGCAATGCGGCACTGGACTGCCACGTGCTCCCATGTTTGTTTTCAATGTAAGGAGCAGAAAAATTCCCTCTTTAAACGCGGACTTTTTTTTTTTTTTTTTTTTTTTTTTTTGTTTTTTGTGTTTTGTTTTTTGTTTTTTTTTTTTTTTTGGTTTCTAGGTAAATGATCAAAGATCGAATCATTCATTCCCATGCGTACGTGCATTGACTTGGAATGAGTGTTGTCACATGGCCGCGGTGTTGTGCTCCTGCTCTCCTCCCAAGTATACCCAGGCGTGGCTGTGGTGTTCCGTCGGCTTTTCCCTGCAAATACGCCCATGAGCTCTAGGCCTTTCTCTCTGAGCAGAATGTAAACCGCAGACCAAGAGTGATGATAGGCCTAGGATTAGGGTAGAGGTGGAAAAAAAGATGAATCTCTGAAAAACAATAAAAATGCATAATACAGAATACTCTGAGTGGGGAATTTTCAAGTGTCACGATTGCAAAGAGAAAGGAGGTGCAATCACCTGACCTGAAAGAGAATTTATTTCCTTAAAGAGTAAGCTCTCCAATAGCATGTTGTCATTTCATTTCTTCTACTCTTCCCTGGGCCTGCTATTTTAAAAAATTGTTTTAATTTTATTTTATTTGTTTATTATTATTTTTAAATTTCGCTCTAGAGCTCGTGCACTCACCAGAGGGAGACAGAAAGTGAGAAAGCAAGCCTCTAATCTGGGACTTGAACCGCAGTCAGCCATCTGGGACTCCAGCGTCCTTAATCGCCATGCCACCTGCCAGCCCTCTCTCTTTTCTTTCTAGCTATGTGTGGACGAAGTTCTTGTTCTAAGATTTGAACAAAGTGGTCATAAATCTTACGCTCTTTAGTGAATTGAACCCCAATCAGCCTATTTCATTAGCGACAAAATGGTTTGTATGAATACTCCGAAGAGAAAACTTACAAAGAATGGTGTCTACGTTTATTTTTAAATGCATAGTGTAATGTCCTTGAATGATCTTGGCTTCCAATTAGGTGTGTGTTGTAGCTGGAGCCACTTCACTGTGTGTTCTGTCTAGCAGTAGGTATATTTGACTCATTCTTTCTTAGGACTGTGTTGCAAGGAATTGGGCCGAACAGTTATAAGCAAGAATCAGTAGTGCCACCAAGAATTAAAACCACTCTTCTTATGGGACCAGCAGTTGGCATAGTGGCTATGTCGCTGGACTCTCCTGGAGTTGACCGCAGTTCGAGTCCCAGACCTGGTGGCTTAAACTCAAGTTAGGCGCATGTGCGTGAGTGCCCAAGATGCTGAGAGGAGAATGGAGGAGAAGGGATTGCAGTGTGGCCACCCCTCCCGGGGGTGGGTGGTAGGGGTGGTAATTTCTCGCTTTCTGTCTCTCTGTCTCTGTCTTTCTTTCTGGTGAGCGCATGTACCCTATAGCAAAAACCTATAAAAAAAAATCAAAAAACAAAACCCACAAAACTAAAAACCTCTTCTTAGCTATTGGAAATGAAGTTTGGAGTGACATAGATCTTGTTTGAAGACTTTCTGGTGTGATGCTGGAGAATTAGTCTTTGACTATAAACCTTCTCTTTCCTTCATCAGATAAACTGACCTGAGACACAGGTCTTTCATTTTCACAGACAGCTCTGTTTTCTTCCCATATGAGACTTACACAGTGCAAGGACCTGGTTCAGTCTAAGCAGAAGGCGTATTCAATTTATTCAATTTCACTCACCTTGTATCAGTTGTGGGAAAGACAGAAAAAAAATTTTTTTTTTTGGAGAGGTTTTCACTATAGGGGGCTTGCACTCACTAGACAAACAGAGAAAGACAGAGAGATAGAAAGCGAGAAATCACCCCCCAGGGGGGATGGCCACGCTGCAATCCCTTCTCCTCCATTCTCCTCTTGGGATCTTGGGCACACACGCACATGCACCCGGCGTGAGTTTAAGCCAACGGGTCCGGGACTCGAACCGCGGTCGACTATGTGCGAGTCCAGCAACATAGCCATTACGCCAACTGCTGGTCCCAAGACAGAAAATTTTTATAAAGTGGTTAGATTAAAATTTATTTTGAAAAACTTTGAGGTGAAAAAAAAATGCACATTTTCCTGGTTTGGTCAAACCTATTTTATTTTATTAATTTTTATTTCTTTTAAAAATTATTTAATTTAATTTATTTATTATGATGATTATTATTTAATTTGCTATAGGGTATGTGTACTCACCAGAGCTAGACAGAGAGAGAGAGCAGGAGAGAGAGAAAGAGAGAGGGAGAGAGAAAGCAAGCTGCTAGGTCTAGGGCTTGAACCATGGTTGGTCATGTGGGAGTCTAGTGACTTAATCACCAAGCCACCTGTTGCCCTGACAATTGTATTTTAAAAAGGTATTTATTTCACTAATTTTTCAATGGAGACTATAACCATAATGTTTAATAATCATAAAATATCTCTTTGCCCATAACGATTTATAAGTGAAGCTTAATTTTAATAGAACAAACAGTTCTCAATTTACAATCATCATAGCAGGTGTTGTCCAAAAGCCCATAGAAAAGGTATATAAAACTACATAAAATTTCAAAAACTTTTTGCACCAAAGTAAAGTTATACTTTTTACACCTTAGTTCCATTTTTCCACAAACATTTTTAAGTCTCCTTAAATATTTTATATTTTTTACTTGGAATTAATAATTTTTTGATGATTTCCATGTCTCTATATTGTTAAATAACTACAAGACTTTTTTTCCTCCCCCCAGAGGTTGAACAATATTGTGGGCATAGAATTAAAGCATTAATAAAACAAAACTTTTTTGTTTTTGCCATAGGGCATGTATCCTCACCAAAGAGGGAACGAGAGAAAGTGAGAAAGCACCATCCACAGGGGATGGCCATGCTGCAATCCCTTCTCCGTTCTCCACTCAAGATTTGGACACACACACACACACACACACACACACACACACACACACAAAGGGGAACCAGCAGTTAGAGAGTAATGGCCATGTCGCTGGACTCCCACATAGTCGACCGCGATTTGAGTCCTGGATCCGGTGGTTTAAAACTCACGCCGGGCGCATGTGTGTGCATGCCCAAGATCCCGAGAGGAGAATGGAGGAGAAGGGATTGCGGCGTGACCATCCCCCCTGGGGGGGCAATTTCTCGCTTTCTGTCTCTATGTCTCTCTTTGTCTGTCTGGCGAGCACACGCGCCCTATAGCAAAAACCTCTCCAAAAAAAAAAAAAAATAGATTTGGACACACACACAGGCGCCAGGTGTGTTTCTCAAGCTGCCAGGTCTAGGACTGAAACCTCACAGTTGGCCATGTGGGATCCAGCACCCCCAACCACCAGACCACCAGCCTTCCCATTTTAAGATATTTCCATGTAATTACAAGTTTCATTTTTTCAAACCGAGCATTCACCACGTGTTCGGCATTCAGTTCCTTTTGTCCCCCTTCCTTCTCCTCTCCCTTTCTCCCTTTCTTTAATATAAAATATCCTGAGTCGCTAGCCATATAAACAAGTCAATTTTCTTTGATATTATCACATCATAGGACAAGATCTTAGGACTCTACCTCCACATTTTGCAAATTCTTTCTTAATAGACTAGCCATATTGTCACATTTACTTTTCAATATATCAAAATATATTTATTACGCATGTGTGCATGTGTATGTATGCATGTAGGTACATATGTGTGCATACATATGCACGTGTGTATGTGCATGCGTGTACGTACATATATGTGTCTCTCTCTATGTGTGTGTATATGTGTGTATGTTTATGTATGTGTGTAGGTATATGTGTGTATATATGTGTATGTGTATGTGTGTATGTGTGTGCATGTGTGCAGGTATGTGTGCATATATGTGTATGTATATGTGTGCATGTGTATTTATGTGTGTAGATACATCTATGAGTATGTGTGTATATATGTGTATATGCATGTGTGTGCATGTATATGTGTAGGTATGTGTGTATATATGTATATGTGTGCATGTATGTGTGTAGGTATATATATGTGTGTATGTGTGTGTATGTATATGTATGTATGTGTGTAGGTATATGTGTCTGTTTATGTGTATGTGGGTAGGTATATATATGTATATGTATGTGTGTATGTGTGTAGGTATATATGTGTGTGTATATGTGTGTATGTGTATAGGTGTGTGTATATATATGTGTGTATGTGTTGTATATATGTGTGTATGTGTGCATGTGTATGTATGTGTGTATATATATGCACGTGTATGTATATGTGTGCATGTGTATGTATGGGTAGCTGTGCACATACATGTAGATGTATGTACATACACACATGTGTATGTATATGTTTGCATGCGCATGTATGCATACATATACACACGTGTATGTATATGTGTGCATGTGCATGTGTGTGTAGCTGTGTGTATATATGTAGATATATGTGTATATACACATGTGTGTATATGTGTGCATGTGTATGTATGTGTAGCTGTGTGTATATATGTAGATATGTGTGTATATATACGCATGCATGTGTATATGTGTGTGTATGTATGTGTAGCTGTGTGTATATATATGTAGATATATGTGTATATACACACGTGTGTGTATATGTGTGCATGTGTATGTATGTGTAGCTGTGTGTATATATGTAGATATGTATGTATATATACGCATGTGTATGTATATGTGTGCGTGTGTATGTATGTGTAGCTGTGTGTATATATATGTAGATATGTGTGTATATACGCACGTGCATGTATATGTGTGCATGTGTATGTATGTGTGTAGGTATATGTGTGTGAGTGTGTGTGTGTGTATATATATATATGCAGACATACAGGGAAGACACTCAGGCATTCACTGATGTGGTAGGCAGCTACTGACATGGCCTTCAATGATCACCATCTCCCGGTAGTCACAATTCTGTATAATTCTTCCTTCCTTGAGTAACTTGTTTCCAACCAAGAGATTATGCTAGCATTCAGGGCAATGCCACTCGCTTGATTAAGCCACAAAACATTATGATTTCTTTTTGCTAGGCACGCTCTCTCATTGGCTTTGATGAAGCGAGCGGCCTTGTTATCTCTAGCCTCATGTAGTGAGGAACTGAGAGAGGCTGCTGGAAATCACCAGCTAGGAACCCTCAGTCCAACAACCCCCAGGAAATGATTTCTGACAACAAGCATGCAAGGAAGCTTAAATGGAGACTGTTTTCCCCATCAGCTCTTCAGAGGAGACCTCAGGCCTGCTCGAAAACTCGATCGTCCCTCATGAGAGACTCGGCAGCAGTGTTCCTGGCTGGGCTCTGTCTGGATTGCTGGTTCACAGAAATGGTAAGCAACGAATGCATATTGTTTAAACTGTTCGGTTTTGGGGTGATTGGTTACATAGCACTAGGTCTGCAATACGACTAAAGACATTTCATTGTTTTCTCTTCAAGTCTTTTCCCCAAGGAATAAATACATACATACTGAAAGTGAGCTCATGTAAACACAGCTGTGCTTCCTAAAATTCTCCCATATATCTCCACCATAAGAAATAATCCTTCAAAATCAGATTTTTTTTTTTTTGGAGAGGTTTTTGCTATAGGGCACGTGCGCTCGCCAGACAGACAGAGAGAGACAGAGAGACAGAAAGTGAGAAATCACTCCCCAGGGGGGTGGCCACACCGCAATCCCTTCTCCTCTGTTCTCCTTGTGGGATCTTGGGCACACATGCACACGCGCCCAGCATGAGTTTTAAGCCATCGGGGCCCAGGACGCGAACTGTGGTCGACTACATGGGAGTCCAGCGACATAGCCTTTACGCTAACTGCTGGTTCCCCAAATCAGATTTTAATGGCAATTCACAATCATGCACCATGTAATGATGTTTTAGTCAACAACAGACTGAGTGTATAATCATGGTCTCATAAGATTTTAGTATGCCGATGTGGTTTAGATATGACTTGTCCCTGAAAGGTTCACGTGTTGGAAGCTTGGTTCCAGCGTAGGTAGGGGTGTTGAAAGGAGGAACTAGTAGGCCGTGTTGGGCGTGTAGCGGGACTGCCCTCTTCAATAGACTACTGCTGTCTAGCAGGAGGGCGCTTGTTCTCCTGGGAATGGGCAGGTCTGTGACGTAGCAGGAAAGCACTGCTCAGGAGAAGCTGGATTCCACGTGGCTGCCACGGTTCCAAAACTCTGAAAGATGCTAGGCATGTGTGTGGATGCCGAGGATCCCAGGGGCTGGAGGGATGGAGGAAGATCAAGGGACCAGTCTGTGGAGGATGTCCACCTCTCTCTCTCTCACGTGCACATGTTCTCTCATGAATGAAGAAGAAAAGGGAATAATGGCTGCTCACAGGGTTCTCTCTTTGTGCAAGCCTACCTTCCTCTGTCCTCTGCCAGCCACGTGTGACCAGAAGCTGGCCTGATGCTGGCCCTGCACCTTCGGCCTTTCCAGTCACCAGAACCATGAGCCAAATAAACCATTCTTCCTTACAAATCACCCTCTCTCAGCGATTTCCGTTCAGCCACACAGTAACAGATGAAGACAGACTATACCAAATAGCCTAGCCGTGGCGTAAACTACATCACGCAGGCTTGTAAGCATATCCTGGGATGTTTGCACAACAAAATCACCAAATGATGCAATTCTCAGATGTAGCCCATCCTGAACTGATACATGACAGGATCACACGATGGTATAAGACATCAAAATTAATAAAATACTCTGTGGCTGAGTTTTTAGTTTACTGCAACTCTTTCAGATACTAAATTGTTCTGTAAAAACTCCTTCGATATATTATAAGGCTTATCTATAATTTTTTGTTTAGTTTATTAATCTACAAGTGGATTATTTGATGCAAAAGATTTTTAAGGCTCATGAATAATATTTCCAAATTCCATTTTGAGACACTTGTCCCAGTTTCTTATTTTCAACAGAAATGTATCAGTGAGTCATCTCCTTGCCACATGGGCCAATGCTGGGTTATAATTGTTTTTCTTGGGACCAGCAGTTAGCGTAATAGCTATGTCGCTGGACTCTCATGTAGTCGACCGCAGTTTGAGTCCCAGACCTGGTGGCTTAAACTCATACCAAGCACGTGTGCGTGCGTGCCCAAGATCCTGAGAGGAGAATGGAGGAGAAGGGATTGCGGCATGGCCATCCCCCCTGGGGGGTGATTTCTCACTTTCTGTCTCTGTCTTTTTGGTGAGCACACGTGCCCTATAGCAAAAACCTCTACAGAAAAAAAAAATCTTTTTCTTACTTAACAATTAGATAGGCAAATAGTTTTATTTATTTTATTTTGCATTTTAGATTTTTAACAAATTTGATGAAATTTTTATAGTTTGATTAGCCACTTTGGCAATCCGTTTTAATGAAATTCTAGCTATTTTGGCCATTTTATAGAATTTATATTTTTTCTTATTGATTTTAAGAATCTGTTTCTTTTTCTTTGTTTCTTTTTTTAAATCTGCTTTAGGGAATGTATGTTCACTGGAGAGAAAGAGAGAGAGAAAGAGAGAGAGAGAGGGGAGAAAAGTGAGACAGTACTCCCCAGTGGGGCTGAAAATGCCTCCCATCTTTTCCTTCCATTCCCCTCCTGGGATTTGGGCATGCATGCACATCTGCCCAGGGTATTTGGCAAGCTGTGAGGTCCAGGACTCAACTGCACAGTTGACCATGTGAGAACTAGTCATCACACCCACCATGCCAACCAGCTGGCACAAGAGTCATTTTAATATTTTATTAGAGACATTTTAGTATAAGAAGCTATTTCAATTATTTATCATATTACAGATTGTCTTTACATCTTATAGTTTGGTCAGTAAGAATAGAGAAAATCTATCAGCCTATCTACCTGTTGTTCCCTGCAAGGCATTCTGGGGATTGCACACCGGTTCTAAAGAACAGAGTTGCAAAGTCTGTGCTACAAATGATGAACATTTTAAATTCTACTCCCTTTCTTAGATAAATCTGAAACAGTTACATTCACTGCATGTACAAAGGAGCATGTACAAAGATGATATTTATTATATAGACAAATTATAGAGTAGGGTACTTCAAATACTGCATGTAAATTGTAATTCTGTCACTCTTGGCCGATTTCTGCCAGTAGAAATTGGAGGCCATAATGACTGTCCACATCATGTTCTATAGAAGATAATTTTCAAATCATTTTGAAAACATAAAAGTGCTAAAATACTGTCAATTATATACTACACCCACACACCTAAAACTCATTCATTTCTCCTTTTTTTCACTTAAAAAATATTTATTTATTTTACATTCATTCGCTGAACATCATGGCATACAAGGTCTGAGTTCCCATCCAGAATACATGATATAGTGGCTTAATCATACATGTTATTGTCAACAAATAATTTTCCAATTATTGTTTCATATATATAATATTCATATATATATTATATATATTTATTTATATATTCTTCCTATTTCTCACCCTCTGCCATTTCTTTTTTTATAGTAGATTACCTGTGACTGGTTTTTAAATGAATACCTATGCGGCGAGATGAAGATAGCCTACAGTAATCTCTTCAGTAAACTTGCTGATGAAAGTCGCCTATCTTCAGACTTCAAAGCATCTGAAAAGATGTAAACAATTAAGTTAAATTAACCACTAAAACTGAGAAATACCGGCATGTTACAAAACGCTAGCTAGCCATATAGTAGCTAGACTTGTGGCTAAATACGTTGGTATAAAGAGGCTGAACCACATGTGGACACTGACCCCAGTTAAAGAAGCGGCGTTTGGAAGGAGGGAGACAGTCCTTGAGAAATCAAGTGGGTGGCTGCCCGTTTTGATCCAAGGTGAAGCTTCTAGCCGAACGCTATAAATCCCAAAGGTTTTGGGGGATTTTAATAGTAGTTATTGCTGCTAAAGAACGACACAAATACACGGAACATGTTGATACTATTCATTAGTGAGAAAGACTTTAAAAACTAGAGCAAAACAAAAGAAAACAAAAACAATATGAAACTCCTGAACGTGAAAATTGACAGTCCTTTTTCAGGGTCAAAAATGTATGTAATAAATATTAATGGCTCTCTCCCTCCTGTGAAAAATTGCAAAATGCCTTTCTTAGAAGAGTTCGATTTTAGAAAATTCTAATTATTGTACTTCATTTGTAACAAAACCTTATACCCTAAAAAATAGGAAACATCTGTTTGCCTCGTCATCTCCATGCAGTACCACTAGCCACATACGTGCTCTAGCGCCATCTAGCTAAATTCCAGGGCAATTTACCATAATTCAGTTCCGTCATTCAGTCTGTAATTATTCCAACTTTTCTTTTCATCTTTTAATTAGACTGTATTACTTAGATATTTCTCTTTCCCCTTTTCTTTAAACATAGCCCTCAGGGAGTTTTAAGTCTCAATTTAAATATAATGTGTCAAATAGAGTCTGACTCCAATGAAGGGGAATTCATTAGTGTGTTAAATTCCTGACACATCATAAAAGCATTTGGTTATATAAGAAACAGGAGGCTCTGATTAGGTTTGCATTTTTGGGAGACTGTTCCACAAAGTTATTAAAAGCCCATGTTTGGTAACCTCTAGTTACACTTGAATTATTTTTTTTGGCAATCAAGACTATGTTAGGGTAAAACCACGTCTTCAAGTCATACTCATTTCTCAAACAGATGCATTTTTGGCAGGTCTTCAGTGCTGGGGTGAGAGGTAAAGAGAGAATGTGGTGATAGAACTAACGGAGAGATGGCAAGTTCTGATGACAAAGACAAGATCTGAGAAGCAGAAGATGGCTTTAAAGAGGAGACTCAGACAAAACCAAACCAAACCAACCTAAAAAACTCAAGAGTATTACAGAGGAGAATTGTAGAAAGAGGAGGCCAGAGATACCGAACGGGGAAAATACACCAAGGGACAGACAGGGGTTAACCCTGGGCAAAGAAAGAAAAAAGATAAAAGAAGTCTGACAGAGAGTTAAAAAAATAAAGGAAGAATAAAAGAAGAAAGTTGAGAGCAGGGATTCGCTTTCACCTTCACAGTTACCATTCTTATGTGAGACTACTTATTTGAAAACCAGGGTCCATAAACGGGAACCAAATCAACTCTGTTGATAGTTAAGTAACCCCGGTAACATTTGCTTTCTTGCTCTGAACTTGATAGGCAGAATTTTATACCAGTTGACAAAACATTTTGAAAGAAGAGGTTAGAAGGTGTTTTAATTTTTTTTTTTTTCCGTTTTCTTCTTCTTCATCTTTAGGGTCAGTTTACACCAAGTAAGGAAAAATGGCTTAAAGAAAAGTGAGCTTGACTTTGAAAACGACTTTACAATTACTAACTGTTTCTAACAGAGATGCTGAGATGTTCGAGGGTGGCCAAAAGATGGTGAGAGATTGTAACAGCTCTCTGGGAATAGGCTGCTCACTGTACGAATCACATTCCAAATGGCTGTTCTTACAGACCTGGAAGTACACTCCACCGCATCACGACAGACACAGGCAGAGATTTTTGACAGGATTTTAATATAAGAGAATATAAACAGGAGGACTTTTACAATTACATTTAACAAAGAAATGCTATTTTTTAAAAAGAGGCGTTTGCCTTAGGGTGCATGCATTGGCCAGAGAGAGAGACAGACAGAGATAGAGAGAGGGAAAGTGAGAACTCACCTCTCCTGGGGGTGGATGGCCATGTCATAATCCCTTCTCCTCCATTCTCCTCCTGGGACCTTGGGCGTGCAACCACACACGCGCCTGGTGTGGTTTTCAAGCCACCAGGTCCGGACTTGAACTGAGATCATCCAGCGTTGTAAGTGCTTTGCCATCTGCTAGCCTCAATAAATGATATTTCAAAGGTGATACTCTAAAGTTTTATCTCATGAAAAATGTTTCTCAGGGGAACCAGCAGTTAGCGTAATGGCTATGTCGCTGGACTCCCACATAGTCAACTGCGGTTTGTGTCCTGGACCCAGTGGCTTAAAACTCACGCCGGGTGAGTGTGCGTGCGTGCCTAAGATCCCGAGGGGAGAATGGAGGAGAAGGGATTGTGGCGTGACCATCCCCCCTGGGGGGGTGATTTCTCGCTTTCTGTCTCTCTTTTTCTGTCTATAGTGAAAAAACCTCTCCAAAAAAAAAGAAAAAAATGTTTCTCAGTTAATGATGTGTGTCATGTAAGTCTGCAGCATTTTCTCTTTGGTTCCCATCAAGCCCTCTTTTTTATTTTTTAATTTTTTTAGAGGTTTTTGCTATAGAGCACGTGTGCTCACCAGAAAAAGAGACAGAGAGACAGAAAGTGAGGAATCACTGCCCCCCGGAGGGGGATGGCCATGCTGCAATCCCTTCTCCATTCTCCTCTCAGGATCTTGGGCATGCATGCACATGCACCTGGTGTGAGTTTAAGCCACCGGGCCCAGGACTCAAATTGCGGTCGACTACATGGGAGTCTAGTGACATAGCCATTACGCCAACTGCTGGTCCCCCATCAAGTCCTCTTCACAAGTGCAGATCAACAGCACCCTCCACACTGTAAGCACCATTGTTTTACACCCTCTCCAGAAGGTGGAGAAGGCAGCTCTTCAATGATGGTTTTTCTACTTGTCTATTCTCCTTTGGTAGCTCTTTGCCTCTCATATTACCATTCAGCTCGCCTTACTCTGAGTTTTTGCTCAGGAAATACTCTGTCCTGAAAGTCACATGCACTTGCAGATGGCTTTTTCCGAGGCTTTGCTCAGCCTGGAATGATAATGAAGATATGAGCAGGCAGCGAGTTAGGACTTAACGCCTTCTGGACATTTTTTAGAATGATATTTTAATAGGAAGTGTTAAAAGAAAGGAATCTTTGAGAGCCAACGGGAAGAAAAGGTACAATAGGTGGTAGGATAGACTGTCAGATGGAAGCCCCCCGTCACTGCGATGTTTGTACAGAAGGCCGCACTCGTCTAGCTTTGGCCAGTAGGCGGAATTTTAGCACCATCTCCTCCCACGCTCTGCAGAGGTTTCTCCGCGGGGCCTGTGCCATATGGCTGGAGAACGGTATAAACAGGAAATTACCACCCTTCGGTGCTTTGGCCTGGTCCTGCCTGACTCCCAGTTACCCTCTGACTGCCTCCCTGAAGCCATGGAATCCCCTGAGTGCCTCAGTAAGCCGATCAGGTGACTGTGGCTGGAACCTGGCAGATCTGTTTGCCAAGCCCCTCACCCTGGTGCTGGCGGCCTCGCTCTGAGATGCTTCATGGAGAGGGACGCCTTCGGGGGGTGACACGCGCAGAACTCTCAAGCACTGCCTATCTCTGCGCATTGAGGATTGTTGGCTTATTTATAAAAACTGAAAGAAGGAATTTAAAATAGAATAAAAACTGTATTGTACCCTATATAATTCTGTTTTATTTCTATTATCTTTATGATACCACTTTGTATACTGCCTAACATATAACCCAAACACTGGAAGATTGTCTATGTTTTTTTTTTTTTTTTGAGAGGTTTTTGCTATAGG